>NC_057806.1:439205484-439301290 GCF_018294505.1 Triticum aestivum | reverse complement strand
CCGCCCCCGGCCGGCCGGCCTCGCTGGGTGCTCGGTCTCGCCTGCGCCATGGACGACGCCGGGGAGCCGCGCCTGCCCAGGAAGAAGGGCACCAAGCGGCCCCCTCCCTCGGCGCCGCCGCCGCCGCCCGCCCAGGGCGGCGGCAGGGGGAGGGACAGGCTCGACTCCCTCTCGCGGGACTACCACGATTTGCTCAAGGTGCTCCCGTCTCTCTCCTTCCGCCGTTGTTGGCCGCCGCCGCCGACTCGTCGAACCTCTTCCTACCCTGTATACAAGTCCATCGTATAATACACTACATTGTATCCGTGGCCTTGTTTGTCGGCGTCACAACCCGCGGCGTCACGCCGCCGTTTGATCTTCTGTACTGGCAGATTGCTTTTCTGTCTGATTGCTGGTTTACTAGTCCAGTTGGAGGATTGTTAAATTCGGGATTGAGGGTTCGATTGTACCGCTAATGTTTGGTAACAAAGGGGTTTCACCGTGTCAATGAATTAGTCTAGTTCTACCAGTACGGTCTAATGCCTTGGATACTGTATATGTTCTCGATTGGACTCGGAGCTGACACTGGTAGCATGGCTGATGCAGGAAACTGAGGCGAAGAAGAGGAGGCTAGAGCGCATAAACCAGCGAAAGCTTGGACTGCTCGCCGAAGTCAAGTACGACAGACAGTTTCTTGATTACTTCTTTGTCACTACTTGTTATCATCTGGTTTTATTCCCTTCCAATGACATTGTAAGTTTGGAATTGCGTTTTTCTGCCAGATTCTTGCGGAGGAAGTACAGTTCGTTTGCCAATGATGATTCAGAGCAAACACATCACAGGCTAAAGAAGAAGAAAGCTAAGCAAATCCCATCCCCTCTGGGGATCAATGAAGGGCCGTCCACTAGCAAGAACACAAATGTGGACTTGAATCATGATTCTGCAATGGTATGTTTTGAAATGCCATACAGTCAGACTGTAGCTGTAATGTGAATATCTTACATCTGACATTTTTGCTGCCTCTTTACCCGCCGAATTGCATTTTCTGACAATCTGGATTTCTCTTTACCTGCAGAATGCTGAGGGAGCCGGTTTCCAGGGGTACCAGGACCATCCAGAACCTGGGAAGCATGATCAGGCTGGTGTAGATGAAGATATGATGACCTCCAATATCAAGTTATCAGTTTATAGGGATACAGAAAATTCCCCGGCCAGTGATGATAAGAGGGCAGCCGCATGGCAAGACCGGGTAGCCTTGCAGGTCTAGTCCCGCCGTAGAAATGGGTATGGCATGGCATCCTTCTCTGGTGGTTGACTGCACCCCTGCCTGGTTTCGTCAAATATTGCCCGGTGCTCTGTAAATGAACAATTGATATAAGGATACTCATGCTTCATGTTTACAGTTCATGCTCTGTAGAGGCATGGACTGAGATAGTTTGACACACTTAGACAAGTTCGATCCTATTACAATGTTACGAAACATCCAGCCTGGATTTCGAGTTACGGTTCTTTGCCTATGCTTTTTCTTTTGATGCGTGTTATGGATGATTTAGAAGCAATGTTTCTGTTTATTAGTTCAGATCAATTGTGTAGTTTGCTTATTAGAGAATCCTTTCAATACAGTAATGATCTTAAAACGTAAACTAGATGATAGTTTTAGCCATCCTCATATTTCTGTGAATATTCAGGAGCGTGCCAACTGCCAGGTGTATCCTTCATTGCAGTGCATGTTAATGAGCAGATCCACATTTGCTTGTGAGCCTTACAATCTTCTGTTCCTAGACGTCTTGACAGTTCAATCTAAACTGACAAAACGTCTTATATATTTAGAAACAGAGTTAGTAGCATTTTAGACGTGCAGAGCAAATAAACCTTTCTTCCTACTGGGAGGTCCTGGGTAATCTTCTAATCTCAGTAAAGACATAGCAAACTGCTGGATCGTACAGTATGTATACTGATTATCACATGGCATGAATCATTGAAAATTACTCCTAAAACAGTAAACCAGTCAGCAGTTTGTCCTGAAATGGACGACATTAGATTCTTGCAATGCCATCACATAATTCGAATGAATATACATACATCATGTTTGCAACTTCCCCTAACAACCATACACCTGCATACACGAACACAAGCCCTAGCTTCGGACACGGCGATGTTCCAGTGTTCCACCGATGTTGCACTGCAGATCGCAGACCTCTCAAAGGTTCTCCTCCACTTTCTCCCAAGGCAGTTCATTCTTGCTACTTGAGCCATCCAAAGGAAGTTCATCCTTGCCATTCGAGCCATCTGATCTGAAGCTAGTTCATCTGCGGTCTCGACACTACCTTTTTACGACAAATCGCCTCTGGCGAGCATCACCTGAACCTTCCTTTGATGCTTTCTGCTCATGCAGTGATTCTCAAATTGAGCCTTAGAGTTACATTTGGCCTGGCATGTAGCGCAATCCCATTCCGAGGACGGTATTTGGTCCTTGGCAATCTCTGGTGGATTGTTTTTATCTTGGTTGATTTTTTCGCAAAGGGCCTGATCATCCACCAGTTGGAGACTCTCGTCTCCGCGTCTGGAGTAGCTCTCCCAGTTTAACTGGCAACTCGTTTCCTCTACATGTTGTGGCACGTCGCTTGAATTCAACTTTGCTTTCTGTAACTCAGAACTCATTGCCGTGTTCTTGCATTCTTCTGTGACAACTTGGATCCTTTTACTCATCAGGTGGATATCCAAATCCGATTCGCAGTTACAGATACCTTGGCAAATGCTGCAACTCTTTATTGGAGGTGACTCATGCTCTGGTGCATTGCTCTCATGCGATTTTGCATCCTGTGACACATTGTTACTGCCTTTGCATGATGCTCCCATGTGGAGACTGTTCACTATCGCAATATCACCTTCGCTGAGCATCACCTGGGTCCTCTGTTGATGCTTTCTGCTTATGCACTGATTCTCAAAATGGGCTCTAGAGATACATTTGGCCTGGCACGCAGCGCAATCCCATTCCGAGGATGGTGTTTGGTCTTTGGAAATTTCTGGTGGACTGTTTTCCTCTTGGTTGATTGTTTCGCAAAGGGTCCGAACATTCAGTTGGTGTCTTTCATCTCTAAGGTGGTTCTCCGAGTCTAGGTCACAGTCCATTTTCCCCACTTGTAGCGGCCCGCTGTCCCGGTTCAAGTTTGCTTTCAGAGACTCTGAGTTGATTGCCTTCTGGCTTTCTTCAAATAGAGCTCGAATCTTCTTTAAGTGCCTTTTAGCCTTCAGGTGGATCTCTAGATCTGATTCACGGCCACAGATAACTTGGCAAATGCTGCAACCTACTAAAGGTGGCTTCTCCACATGCTGTGGCACATTTCTTTCACGCGACTTTGCGTCCCGTGACACAACGTTCTTCGCCATATCATTGCTACTGCTTATTTCCGCAATATCACCTTCGCCAAGTACAGCCTGGGTCTTCTGCTGATGCTTTCTGCCTGTGCAGTGATGCTCAAGTTGAACTTTAGAGTTACATTTGGCCTGGCACATCGCGCAGTCCCATTCCAAGGACAGCATCTGGTCCTTTTCTGCCGGACTGTTTTTATCTTGGTTGATTGCTTCGCCAAGGGCCTGAACATTGAGTTGGTGTTTCTTGTCTCCGAGTCTGTGGTAGCTCTCCCAGTTTAGTTCGCAATTTGTTTTCTCCGCATGCTGAGGCACACTGTCCTGGTTCAAGTTTGCTGTCTGTGAGTCAGAATTCATTGCCTTATTATTGCTTCCTTCGAGTAGGGCCCGAAACTTCTTTAAGTGCCTTTTACTGTTCAGGTGGAACACCAAATCCGATTCGCGGTTACACGTAACTTGGCAAACGCTGCAATCCCATACCGGAGGTGGCTTCTCTGCATGCTGCTGCACATTGTTCTCGTCTGATTTTGCTTCCTGTGGTGTAATGCCCGTGCTGTTGTTATCGCCTTCCTTGCATGAGGATACGATGTGGAGACTGTTCACTATCGCAATATCGCCTTCGCGGAGTATCACGTCGGTCTTCTGTTGATTCCTTCTGCTTTCACAATGATGCTCAATCTGAGATTCAGAGTTACATTTTTCCCGACACATAGCACAATCCCATTCTGAGGGTGGTTCTTGGTCGTTGGCAATTTCTGGAGGATTTTTTTTCATTTGGTTGTTTTCTTTGCAAGGGGAGCAAACATTCAGTTGGTGTCTCTCATCTCCGTGGTTGTTCCCCAAATCTAATTCACAATTCATTTTCTCCGCATGCTGCGGCACGCTGTCCGGGTACAGGTTTGCTTTCTGTGACTCGGATATTGCCATGTTCTTACTTTCTTCGAGCAGGGCTCCAATCTTCATCAAGTGCCTTTCACGCTTCAGGTGGACCTCAAAATCTGATTCGCGGGCACAGATAACTTGGCAATCGCTGCAACTCCATACTGAAGGTGGCTTCTCTACATGCTGCGACACAATGCACTCATCCGATTTTGCTTCCCATGCCGCAACGTCCATATGGCTGTTATTGTCTTCTTTGCAAAGGGCTGCATTGAGACTGCTAACTTCGGCAATATCGCCTTCGTGGAGTGTCACATCGATCTTCTGTTGATGCTTTCCGTTTTTACAGTGATGCTCGGTTTGAGGGTCAGAGTTACATTTGGCCTGGCATGTAGCGCAATCCCATTCCGAGGATGATATTTGGTCCTTGGACATTTCTGGTGGATTGCTTTTATCTTGGTTAATTTTTTCGCGAAGGGCCCAATCATCCATCAGTTGGAGACTCTCGTCTCTGGGTCTGAGGTAGCTCTCCCAGCTTAATTTGCAACTCGTCTCCTCTACATGTTGCGGCATATCAAAATCTGGTGCGCAATTACAGATACCTTGGCAAATGTTGCAGCTCTGTACTGAAGGTGGTTTCTCTGCATGCTCTGGCACATTGCTCTCATGCGATTTTGCTTCCTGTGACACAACGTTCTTTTCCATATCATTGTTACTGCCTTCTTTGCATGATGCTTCCATGTGGATATTGCCCATTTTCGTGATATCGCCTTCGCTGAGTACCGCATGGGTCCTGCCCGTTTTCGTGATATCGCATTCGCTGAGTATCACCTGGGTCCTCTGTTGATGCTTTCTGCTTATGCAGTGATTCTCGAAATGGGCTTTAGAGGCACATTTGGCCTGGCACATAGTGCAATCCCATTCCAAGGATGGTGTTTGTTCTTTGGAAATTTCTGGTGGACTGTTTTCCTCTTGGTTGATTGTTTCGCAAAGGGTCCGAGCATTCAGTGTGCGTCTTTCATCTCTGACGTGGTTCTCCAAGTCTAGGTCACAGTTCATTTTCTCCACATGTAGCGGCCCGCTGTCCAGGTTCAAGTTTGCTTTCAGAGACTCAGAATTGATTGCCTTGGTATTGCTTTCTTCGAATAGAGCTTGAATCTTCTTTAAGTGCCTTTTACCCTTCAGGTGGATCTCAAGATCTGATTCGCGGCCACAGATAACTTGGCAAATGTTGCAACCTGCTAAAGGTGGCTTCTCTGCATGCTGTGGCACATTGCTCTCGCGCGATTTTGCTTCATGCAGTGAAATGTTCTCCACAATATCGTTGTTGCCTCCTTTGCATAAGGCATTGATGTTATGCTGATGCCATGTGCCTTTGAGGTGCTCCTCCAAGTCTGACTGGCATGTACCGTTGGCCTGGCAGGTGCTGCAGCTCCATCTTATCAAGGATGTTTTCATCTGATATGTACCAAGAGAAGGTTCTGCTGCTTTTTTTGCCTTCTGACCACCGAGGGCCTTAATGCCTGATTCCAGTCTTGCTATATTTGACCGGTGCTTCTTCCCGGCACAATGCTTATGTACGTCCTGCGCACAGTCTGCTTGTACCTGGCACCCCGGGCAACTCCATCTCATGGGTGGCTTCTTTCTTTTTCTGGGGCTCATGGGTGGCTTCGGCTTCTTAACTGGTATGGTTATTCCTGTCAGTTCCCACTTCTCCGCAGGCGACGCTTTATTTGGAGGAACATTCTGTTTGATATGCAGTTAGATTAGACCATTAGTATGTACTTCTGACAACAGAGAAGGCGACGCTTTCATGGCCTTATAAGTTCTTTAAAGTTTGGCCAGATCATTAGTATATGATTCTGAGAACAAGCCGAGCAAACTTGCCAGTACTGATAATGGTATGCTATAAAAGTTCTACCAAGGTCCAGATATTGTGAACTATGACTACGAGGTAATAAGTATACCGATAGTAACATAAGATGTTTTCTTAACAACAATTTGCCTGACAATAACAAAAATGGACTGATGAAAGCGGCTGCTCACCTCATTCCAATGAAGTAATAAATAAGCAAAACAGATGACATATGAGAAGATAACAAAATGGACAAGCTGCTCACCTCACTGGAATCTCGCGGTTTCTGTTCATCAAATGCCGAGTTATGTTCACCCGGATCAACCCTGCATTTGCACGGGCTGCAGCATTTTTCCGCGCGATCTTCCGCGATGGGGTTCCAAGATCTGGGCTCTGCACTCTGCCTTCCATAGTTGCTTGGTAGTTTGACATCATTTTCCTCACCCACGTCGGCGTAGTGTTCCCAGCCGAAGACGGGTCCTTTGTGCTGCGGCATGCTGTCCCGGGGCATCGGCATGCTGTGGTGACCGGACGCAGCGCCCAGGGCCATGGCACGCTCTATCTTGGCCAGCTCGGCCATGATGATCTCCTGGCGAAGGTGGTCCTTCTGGAGCTGCCACAGCAGGGCGTCCCTCATCACCAGCATTGCCTCTCCTGCACCGGCAATATAGGAACATAATATAAGGATCAGAATTCTACACCATTGACTTGCCCTTGTTTGCTTGAACAAGTATTCTGCATCTGATCAGAGGAACCGTGAACCGGATAAAGTAGGATCGACAAACAAGTTGGGCAGGATCTTCAATCTTGTGCCCCCAAGCAAATCAAACCACACCTAGTCTGCTACTGCTATTCTGTAAGCCGCGGATTAGATAGAGGCAGAACAGTCCCAGTACCATGGATTGCCTCGGTCTCGGAGCCTCCCGTGATGCAGGGAAGAACCTCTTCCTATAAAGAAAAAGGAAATCAGGGAATGACCGGCTTCGAAAACCTCGAGTCCTCCGTGAAACAACAGATGCAGATTCTAGCGCTTCTCGCATGCAATCGCAGTCAGATTCTACTCCCTCCGTTCCGTCTTTCTAGGCATTTCAACAAGTGACTACATACGAAGCAAAATGAGTGAATCTACACTCTAAAATATGTCTACATACATCCGTATATAGTAGTCATTTGAAATGTCTAGAAAGACAAATATTTAGGAACGGAGGGAGTAGTTGCTTCCTGGTACAAAGGCAGCGGAGGCGGGGGGGTGTCCCGGGCAGCACGTACCGTGCGGCGGAGGGTCGTCGGTGGCTGGGCCGCGGCGGGAGAACTCCATCGGGCGGGGAGCAGAGCGAGCGGCGACAGGAAGCAGAGGGGCGGGGGATTGGTGGGATGTTTCGGCGAAGAGAGCACGGGGGGCGTTGCAAAAGCAAATATGCGAGGGGAACGGGGAACTTCGAGTGCTCCGTTTTGGGGTGCCCCGGTCGAGATGGTGGGGGGCGGCTTGCGGTAGTACTGCTGTTTATTTATTTTATTTATTATATATCTTGCGGGAAATAGTAATTTTTATAGAACGCCGCTAACTGCCACACATGTGGGCGTTAAGGAATCTGTCCACATGTTCTGTGGGGTGCCTAAGAGGACCAGGCCACACGTCTGTGTGTGGGCAAAACAACTAGCGCCCACACGCCTCTTTTTTCCCTTCCGGTCCCTCTTACACGTGTGCGTGTGGACGAAATAGATAACGCCCACACGCCCGGTACGTCAGGCCTCGTACCTCGTGGTCCTGCACGCCCCACGTGACACTTTACCGCGCGCCCCGCAGTTGCCATGGGCCGGATCCTCGTCCATGTTCGTTTGAGTGCAGTTGCCATGTCGCTGAACTACGGTTGCCATGTCGGACAACTACAGTTGCCATCTCAGGTCAAAGTTCGAGATTGTCATTTTTTGCACAACTACAGCTGTTGCCATGTGTGGTCTGGTCTACTGCAGTTGCCATGATTTCAAAACTTTAGGAGTTGCCACCTACTAACACTAGGCAGTTGCCATGTAACGCTACAAAAAAAGGCATGGCAAAAAACATGTCCGGGTAAAAGAGAGAATTGCCATGTGCTCACAAGCACGCTAGAGCAGTTGCCATTTAAAAAGAAAGAGTTGCCATCTGCTTACGTGCACGCTAGGGCAGTTTGCCATGTACCATGCCAAACATATAGCAACTGACATGTTCGGGTAAAAAAAAGAATTGTCATCTGCTTGCAATCACACTAGAGCAGTTGTCATGTACACTGCAAAATGCATGGCAACTGGCAGCTTGGGTGTGGGAGAGGAGGCGGGCGTGTGGGCGAGATGGCAAACGCCCACACACCAGCCCTTGTGCGTGACTGAAAACTGGTGTGGGCGAACTGCTAAATGCCCACACACCGGCCCCTCCGTGTGGTAAAACGGATGTGTGGGCGACCTTTCTCACACACCACACACGCGAGTTGTCCTACGTGACATATAAAATCAGCTAATTTGTGCCAAGATTCGTGCAAAAGTTACTGGACGGTGATGGAGGCGTGTAGGTGAGTTGGCTAACGCCCACACGTGTGGGCATTAACATTTTTGTTTTTATATTTACCTAAAAAGAATTTCAAATTTTACCTACAGAACATGCCCATATTTATATTCATTTTTTGGACAGCATGCTTGTATTTATGGACGTGTTTGGTTGTTCGAATAGAGTCCAATCAGACCCACGCGGGAAGAATTTGGCCTGTTTAATTTCCCACATTCATTGTTTGACCTGCATAGCACGAACTTTGAAGCATTTCTAGGCCTGAATGCTTCAACCTTTCGGCCTACTCTCCCGTGTCTTGCTGCACTGTCACCATCGCCGACGTCGTTCCTCTCGACCTCCTTGCCCGCGTCCTACTATACTGGAGTCGTCTCGAGCGTTGTTCCTTTCCACCTCCTCTCCCTTGTCCTACTACACGGACGCGGCCATGGTGTGCGCACTGCATTTCTCCTTCTCTGTCCTCTGCCTCAGCGCCCTTCTATTCGTCCCTCCGCACGGACTTTCTCTGCGACGACGACGCTAGCAAGTAGTTCGTCGCGCCGCTGACAAAGTCACCAATGATTATGTGCTCGTCGTGTTGGCCGCGGCCACCGTCCACCTTAGTCGCCATGGCATTGTGTAGCTCTATGTGTTATGTGTAGATGTTAACTCTTAATCACATTGCATGTATGCAACTAAACACCGCGTAGTTGCATCAGTCCAGCCAATGCAAGACACCAAACATTATGCAGAATTGCTTCCCTAATGCAAGAAACCTACCCACCGGCAACCAAACAATATGCATATGTTGATTTTTTGCCCGTTTTTTCTCAGCATGACTCAACTGAGGCATTTTGTTTGTACGTTTCTTTTTTAAAAAATGCCTAAAGCCATATGTATCATGTTGGAAATATGAGCAAATTACTACGCGATTTAATTCGAATAAACAGAAGATAAATCATGACCACAGCAACAGAGATTAAATTAATCATGCGAACTAGCACAGCAGATGAACATATCACATCCAGGGCACATACTAGAAACATGAATTCTACCACGATCTCGAACAGGAAGGATAGAATCACATACGATGCAGCGGGTGCAGCATCGTCGGCATTGACGTTGTCGCCCATGTCGTCGAGGATGAGGTTGTCGAGGTCGGGAAAGAAATCGTCGCTGCCAGCAGTCGCGCGAGTGCGCTCCCCAAAAATCTGATCGCCCCTCTCCCGTATAGGATCACGAGAGGCGGGGTTCCGGAGGCCTGCTGTCCCTTCTCGTGTTGCACGCCGGAAGGAGGGATGGAGAAGACTTGCTTGGCGGTGCAATGATCTGGAACGGTGGTGAGAAACCATACGAAGCGGCGGCGGCTAGGGTAGACGTCTGCCTGACTATAAAGTGCGGGTCGGGTAGGTCGTGGGAGTAAACCCCACGTCCGAGTCTTCACGATCCAAAATAATCGGAAACGATTCAGTAATTAACGCGTCCGTTAATTATTAATTAATGACTCATTAATTTTTCCCGTGCAGCAAAAATATAGACAACATGCATAGCTCTGTCCTCGGCTCGGCTCAATCCCGCAACCCGCGGTGCGGCACGTCGTGACGAGGCGTGGCGTGGCGTGGCGAGGCGAGCGAGGAGGAGCGCGCGTGTAGGTATTCTCTTCTCATGCTCATACAAGTGATAGAAGAGCTCACCTTATAAAAAGGTGCAACTCTCTCTCAACTTCCGGGGTGGGACTAAACTTTAGCCTCACTCACTCCACTCATATGTGTGCATGAATGGGCCAAGAGAATTTCAGAATTTTAGTTGGGCTTTGGGCCAAAGGCCTACTAGCAAAATTCCAACAATCCCCCACAAAGTCTCATTGGCACATCTCATCATTTAGTTCCAAAACATTGTTTATATACCGGTGCTTAGTGGAGACTGTGAAGTTGAACTTCCACTCAGAAATTTATGCTACACTAGATCACAACTTAAATAGTGGACTATGCCTTGAACTACAAGTTTTCTATGAAACTAGTTTCACACAAATTCTTGATCGATACTGGGCTGTCGCAAGGCTTCCCCGCGGATGGAGCATATACGTCATACTTCAGGGCCTTTCATGAATTTATTAGAGAACACCCAATTCTCACAGACTGTGACGTTAACAGTCAAATTCATATAGGTGTGTTCCTCAGAAGATGTTCTGCAGGACAACATCTCTGCTTACCCGAATAAGCCACTTGGAACACATTAAGATAAGTATCAACCTTCCATGCAGATCAGGAGAGTATTGCATCTTCACGGAGTGGGATAATTAATATAAGGATACTCTCCTCCTAGCTGACCAACAGCTTGTCTCCCACTTCTACTTCACGGGATCTCCGATCACATAGAGTGGGTTACCACTATGGACAACTCATGCGGTGGGTCTCAAACCCATCTTCATCGATGCATTATCTATCACATTACGTGATAGACCCTATGTGAAGGGATCTGCCAAGTTTTTCGACGTTTAGATATAATCCAACGTAATAACTCCGGAGTTCCTCAATTTTCTGACAGATTTTAGTCTCCTCTTCACATGCCTTGAGGACTTCATATTGTCCTTAGAACTGTTTATCTTGACGATCACAGTTTGATTATCACAGTTCATCAGGATAGGGGGTATTGGTTTTTCAACCATAGGTAAGTCCATCAAGAGTTCACGAAGCCACTCTGCTTCAACAGTGGCAGTGTCTAATGCTGTGAGTTCTGCTTCCATAGTTGACCTCGTTAAAATGGTCTGCTTGCAAGACTTCTAGGAAACAGCGCCACCACCAAGTGTAAAAACATAACCACTTGTGGCCTTAATCTCATCAGCATCAGATATCCAGTTTGAGTCACTATAACCCTCCAGTACCCTTGGATACCCGGTGTAGTGAATCCCATAGCTCGCGGTGCCTTTCAAATAGCGCATAACTCTCTCAAGCGCATGCCAATGATCATCTCCCGGTTTTGACACAAACCGACTCAGCTTGCTCACAGCAAAAGAGATGTCAGGCCTCATGGCACTCGCCAAATACATAAGCGAGCCAACATTCTGAGAATACCTCAGTTGATCTCTAGCAATCGTCGATTCTTTCGAAGCAACACACTAGCATCATATGGAGTTGGAGAAGGCGTGCAGTCGCTATACCCAAAACGACTCAAGACCTTTTCCACATAATGAGACTGAAGCAGTGTGATCCCACCATTCTCATCTCTCAACAGCTTGATGTTTAAGATAACATCAGCTACTCCTAGATCCTTCATCTCAAAATAGCGAGATAAGAAATCCTTAACCTCCTTAATTAAATCAAGTTTGGTTCCAAAGATCAATATGTCGTCGACATACAGACAAAGAATAACTCCTTCGCCCCCACCATAGCGATAGTACACGCACTTGTCACCATCGTTTACTATAAAGCCGGCAGCAGTTAATGTTCTTTCGAACTTCTCATGCCACTCCTTAGGAGCTTGTTTAAGGCCATATAAAGACTTTAATAACTTGCACACCTTTCCTTCCTGACTAGGTACTACAAAACCATCTGGCTGATCCATGTAAATTTCCTCCTTCAACTCTCCATTGAGGAAAGCCGTCTTAACGTCCATTTGATGAACGAGAAGACCATGTGAGGCAGGCAGTGATAGTAGCACCCGAATTGTGGTCAGTCTAGCCACGGGTGAGTAAGTATCAAAGAAGTCTTTTTTACCTTCTTTCGGGGTATAACCCTTGGCCACAAGCCGTGCCTTGTACTTTTCAATCGTACCATCAGGTCTAAGCTTCTTTTTGAACACCCACTTACATCCTACAGGTTTGCACCCATAAGTACGGTCAGTGATCTTCCAGGTATCGTTAGCTAAGATGGAATCCATCTCGCTACGTACAGCTTCCTTCCAGTAGTCAGCATCAGGAGATGCATAGGCTTCTGAAATAGTCCTGAGTGTGTCATTCACGAGGTACACAATGAAATCATCACCAAAAGACTTTGCAGTCCTCTGTCTCTTACTCCTCACAGGAGTTCCATTGTCACCCTCAACAGGATTCTCAACGTGTTCCATCGCAATGGTGGGTTCAGAAATTACAGTGAATTCCTCACTAGATGGAGTAGGTATCTCCTGATTTGATGAACTCGACATATCCTTCATAGAAAATATGTCCTTAAAGAAAGTTGCATCATTTGATTCCATAATCGTACCAACATGCATGTCGCATACCTCAGATTTTATTATCAAAAATCTATAGCCGATGCTATGAAAAGCATAGCCCAGAAGAACACAATCCACGGTTTTTGGTCCAAACTTGCGCTTCTTCGAAATTGGTATATTGACTTTCGCCAAACAACCTCAAGTACGTAGGTAAGAGAGTTTCAACATTTTCCTTTCCCATTCCTCAAATGGAGTCATGGTCTTATGCTTTGTGGGAACTCGGTTTAGAACATTACACGCAGTCATTAGCGCCTCACCCCACCATTCCTTGGATAGACCCGAAGTGTCTAACATGGTGTTAACTATATCAGTTAGAGTTTGATTCTTTTTTTCGGCTACCCCATTTGACTGGGGTGAGTAGGGAGGCGTCCTCTCATGGATTATACCATGTTCCGCACAAAACAGATCAAATTCATTGGAAAAATACTCTCCACCACGATCGGACCTAAGCCGTTTAATTTTCCGATCAAGTTGGTTCTCTGCCTCACCTTTATAGTTTTTAAAGAAAGTCAAAGCCTCATCTTTTGATTTCAGAAGATACACATAACAATATCTAGTGGAGTCATCAATCAACGTCATAAAGTATCTCTTTCCACCTTTTGTCAACACGCCATTCATCTCACAAAGATCAGAATGTATAAGCTCTAGTGGCGCCAAGTCTCTTGCCTCTGCAGTCTTATGGGACTTGCGAGGTTGCTTAGCTTGCACACATACTTGGCACTTAGAGCCTTTGACAGTGGAGATTTTTGGAATTAAATTCATATTGGCTAGCCGCGTCATGCAACCAAAGTTAATATGACAAAGTCGTGAATGCCAAGTATCAGACTCATTATTGTGGCAAACATTATTAATAACTTTAGTGCAAATATCTGACAAAGATAAGCGGAACAAGCCTCCGCACTCATAGCCTTTTCCAACAAATTGTCCACACTTAGAAATTACAACTTTATTGGATTTGAAAACCAACTTAAAACCATCTCGACATAAACAGGAACCGCTAACGAGATTTTTATTGATGGACGACACATGATGAACGTTCTTCAGACGCACAGTCTTCCCCGAAGTAAACTTCAGATCGACCGTACCAACACCTCGAACGATGCATGTGACCCGTTCCCCATCAGCACGGGTGAAGTCCCTGTTGCCTGGTAAGAAGAAAACATGGAGGCGTCAGCACAAACATGTACATCGGCACCGGTGTCAATTAACCAATCAGGGGATTGAAATACTGAAAGGATGGTAGGAAAAATACCGTACCCTGATTCCTTCATATCAGTATCACCGATGACAACATTAGCGGACTTGCCGCTCTTCTCATGTTCGCGCTCCTCAAAGCGGTTAGGACACTTCAGAGCCTAGTGATTAGGATCAGCGCAGACATGGCAAAGCCCCTTCCCCTTCTTATGAGAATTCTTCTTGAAGTTGGTAGAATGTGATGGCTTGTTCTTTGTATCAAACTTGCCTTTGCCTTGAGTTTTGTTCTTATTGTTTTTGAACTTGTTGGGCTGGGAGTTCTTCTTCTGTACCATGTGGGCACTAGAACCTCCCTCAGCAACTCGAGCACGTGTGTCCTTTGCTCTCGCCTTCTCTTCAACATCAAGAGTACCAATGAGATCCGTAACGGAAAACGCATGTCTCTTGTGTTTCAGGGAAGTAGCAAAATTGTTCCACGAAGGTGGAAGCTTGGAAATGATGCCTCCGGCAACAAATTTGTCCGGCAACACACACTTGAAATACTCAAGTTCTTTTGCGAGCGGCTGTATCTCATGAGCCTGCTGTACAACAGGGCGCTCATCAGTCATCTTGTAGTCATAGAATTGCTCCATGACGTACAACTCGCTGCCGGCGTCCGAGGCACCAAACTTGGCCTCGAGCGCAGCCCACATGTCCTTGCCGTTGTCAAACGACATATACGAATTCACAATGGAGTCATCAAGAACACTCAAAAGAGCGCCTTTAAAGACGGTATCGATCTTCTCAAAAGCTTCCAGCTATGCTGGATTAAGATCGCCCTCAGGCTTGCCCTTGGTGGCATCATACCAGCCCATGGTTTAAAACCAGTAGACTGTTCTCGTGCGCCACCTCTTATATTGCGCCCCCTTAAAGGCAGGCGGCTTCAGATGCGCAGCAAAACCACTCAGAGTAAATTGCCTATAATCAGGTTTTTGGATTGTTGGAAATATGAGCAAATTACTACGAGATTTAATCCAAATAAACAGAAGATAAATCATGACCATAGCAGCAGAGATTAAACTAATCATGCGAACTAGTATAGCAGATGAACATATCACATCTAGGGCACATACTAGAAACATGAATTCTACCACGATCTCGAACAGGAAGGATAGAATCACATACGGTGCAGCGGGTGCAGCACTGCCGGCGTTGACGTTGTCGCCCATGTCGTTGAGGATGAGGTTGTCGAGGTTGGGAAAGAAGTCGTCGTTCGCGAAGTCGTCACTGCCAGCAGTCGCGCGAGTGCGCTCCCCAAAAACCTGATCGCCCCTCTCCCGTACAGGATCTCGAGAGGCGGGGTTTCGGAGGCCTGCTGTCCTTTTCTCGCGGTGCACGCCGGAAGAAGGGATGGAGAAGACTTGCTTGGCGGCGCAATGATCTGGAACGGTGGTGAGAAACCATACGAAGCGGCGGCGGCTAGGTAGACGTCTGCCTGACTATATAGTGCGGGTCGGGTAGGTCGTGAGAGTAAACCCCACGTCCGAGTCGTCACGATCCAAAAAAAATCGGAAACGGTTCAGTAATTAACGCGTCCGTTAATTATTAATTAATGACTCATTAATTTTTCCCGTGCAGCAAAAATATAGACAACGTGCATAGCTCTGTCCTTGGCTCGGCTCAATCCCGCAACCCGCGGCGCGGCGCGACGCGTCGTGACGAGGCGAGCAAGGAGGAGCGCGCGTGTAGGTCTTCTCTTCTCATGCTCATATAAGTGGTAGAAGAGCTCACCTTATAAAGAGGTGCAACTCTCTTTCAACTTCCGGGATGGAACTAAACTTTAGCTTCACTCACTCCACTCACATGTATGTATGAATGAGCCAAGAAAATTTCAGAATTTTAGTTGGGCTTTGGGCCAAAGGCCTACTAGAAAAATTCCAACATATTATGTCATGTCATGTCGACGGCAACATGATCCATCTCGCCACCGCTAAATGAAGATGAATCCTAAATTTGTTCCTAACCCTACCACCATTGGACCGAAGCCCTGTGGTCCTCGCCCCTTCTTGTAGCCGAAGGGATGAACTAGCGGGAAGGGGGCTCACAGTGTTGTCTTGGTAGGGTAGATTAGCTGCCACTACCCGTCGCTTAAGTTGGGAAGCAGGAACAGAAAGAATGATTGTTTGTGCCCCCTCTATTTGAGGTTTATTAGACACACATGTATTTCTAGATCATTAGTTTGGTAAGCAAAATATAATTTTTTTTCGAGAAACTATCACTATTCATTTTCAATCATGGCAACACGAAGAACAATAGAGGTAATAAAAATTACAACCATGTTCGTGGACCACCTAACAACAACTACAAGCATTGGAGCGAGGCAAAGGCGCGCCGCCGTCATCACCCCTTCCTCACCGGAGCCGGGTAAACCTTGTTGTAGTAGACAATCAGAAAGTCATCGTGCTAAGGTTCGATAGGACCAACGCACCAGAGTAGCAACCATCGCCGATGAAGAAAATCATAGATCAGAAGGGTTAAACCTGTAAACACCTAAACAAAAACGAACGAAGACCAGATCGAAATAGATCCACCGAAGACCAGCACCAACCGAATCCCACAAGATCCGACGGAGACAAACCTCCACACACCCTTCGACGATGCTAGATGCACCATCAGGACGGGGATAGAAGGTGGAAGACATTATTCGTACTAAGGGACATCGCAGCCGCCACACAGCCCCAACCAAGACGTTGATTTTAACAAGAATGAAAATGGGTCCCTCCCGCCAACGAGGGGCCGAGACCCTCCACACCTCCATGGCCTAGAGGCCATCGGAGATGGGACGGACATACGGCGGCACCGACGGGAGGAGAAAAACTTTTCTTGTAGAGCAGGAAAGAGAGACTTGAAGGTTCCTAAATAAAATATAATTGATATGTCAAAAAAAGCACTCCCACGTCCCCATATAAGTGGCATGGTTTTACTTCAAACCACGTCGCTTATTTTGGGACAAATGAAGTACTTCCATCTATTTTTAAAATATATAATACATATTGACTTTTTTCCAAAAATCAAACTTCACAAAGTTTAACCAAATTAATAGAAAAATATGCTATTATTAATATTACAAAATAAATGTAATATAAAAATAAGTGTCAGAGTCTAATTTGTATTACACATGTACATATTTTTCTTAATAGACAGACTTTCGTCAAATTTAAGAAAATCAGTCTGACCTGTATGTTTGAAAAAAGGGAGCATTCAAACATGAATTCAAATACAATATTTATTTAATACTCCATCCGTTCCTAAATATAAGTCATTTTAGAGATTTTCATACAAACTACATACGAATGTATATAGACCTACTTCAGAGTGTAGATTCACTCATTGTGCTCTGTATGTAGTTTATATTGAAATCTCTTAAAAGACTTATATTTAAGAACGGATGGTATATTTGGTCGGTAAAGTTGATGATCTAGAAATACACGCATAACTTATACTCTGAGTTTAAAAGAGAGATATTACTTCTCCGAGTTTAAAAGAAGTGCTAACCATAGAAAGCTGACCCATGCAGTCGAGCAACAAGCAGCCCAGTTTGTTTAAAGTTGGGCCCGAAACGAAATACAATTCGCAAATGAAAACAGGTGAGATTGAACCCAGTTCCTACAAAGCCATCACATAATTCAAGTGCAGAGCAGTACAGGGCTACATGCAGAGCCAGAATCGTGCTTCGCATCTTTCCCTACAAAAGCCACAATTCCTTTGCAGACCCACAAACGCACTTCATTTCCCTGCGCTGAGCTTTTCCCGGTGTCTCTTCCCATAACGATGGCTTACCAGCATCTCACTGCTGCCACACAGCAAATTGCAGACCTCGCAGAAGTACAACATCGCTTTCTTCTCCGCCTTCTTCGAGCTTGCATTCTTGCCGCTGGAGCCATCCGAAGCTGGTTCATTTGCGGTCCTCGAGCTGCTCACTTTCGCGGTCTCGCGTTTGCCGAGTATCGCCTCGATATTCTGCTGGTGCCTGCTGCCACTGCAATGATTCTCAAACTGAGATTTGGAGAAACATTTGGCCTGGCACATCGTGCAGTTCCATGCCGGGTGTGGTCCTTGGTTCTTGACCATTTGTGGTGCATTGTTTTTCTTCAAGTTTGTCTCAGGATTCCTTGTCACGTTCTTGCTTTCTTCAAGCAGGGACTGGACCTTTTCTCGGTGTCTGGCGCCCTTCAGGTGGTTCTTCAAGTCTGTTTCGCAGGTGCATGTAGTTTGGCAAATGCCACAGCTCCAGACCCGTGATGGCTTCTCTGAAGGCTTCGGCACGGTGATGCCATCCGATTTTGCTTCCCCCGCCACTGCGGCGTTCTTCGGTGCGCCATCGCCATCGCCTTTTACGGATGCTTCCGCAATGTTCTGCTGGTGTCTTTTGCCTTGGAGGTGCGCATCAAATGTCGATTTGGATGTGCCGCGGGCCTGGCAGGTACTGCAACTCCAGTTTATCGAGGATGTTTTCCTCTGTTCTGTGCCAAGAGAAGGTTCTGCTGCTCCTGCTTTCGCCTTCTGATCACTTGGCTTGGTTCCTGGGCCCAGTGTTGCTACATTTGCCAAGTGCTTCTGCCCAGCATAATGCATCTGTAGGTTCTTCTCACAGGTCGCTTGCACCTGGCAGACGGTGCAGTTCCATTTCTTGGGTGGTTTGAGCTTCTTAACTGGAATGGTTATTCCTGTTAGTTCCGACTTCTCCGCAAGCGACGTCTTACTTGGCGGAACAGCCTGTTTGATAATTTAACCAAGATCGTTAGTAAATGAACCTTTGAAAGCAAGGAGAGCAAACTTGGTAAGGAGTTGGATGCAGAAAAACATGGAAAGTAAACTCGCTCCTATTAGTACTCCTATGTTCCATGTACAAATCCTACAATACCCAAGTAATTTGTCATCACAAGATAGGAAGTTTTTGTCGCGCAAGGAGTTTGATTGATTTTGGTTTGTAGAATCATAATTCTGAAACAGTATTATAAAATGTCAATAGTCAAGACACAACAGATGCAGTTCAAATCTCACAAGCTGTTCTCACCTTATTGGAGTCAGGCAGTTTGTGCTCATCAAACTCTGCATTCTGTAGAGACATGAGCTTCTCGGCGCTTAACAGACACGGCTTACACCGTCCAGCATCTGCCACCGCCGCCGCTCCATGCAATGGCATCGGCGTGGCCTGGTGGTCACCAGCCGCAGAGCGCGGGGCCATGGGCTGCTTGGCACTGAACGGCAACGGCGTAGACCATCCAGCATCTGCGGCATCGACACGGTGCAATGGCATTGGCGTGGCCTGGTGGCCACCAGCGGCGGCGCGCTGGGCCAGGAGCTGCTCGGAAGTGGACGACCACGGCTTAGACGATCCAGCATCTGCGGCGGCCACGCCGTGCAAAGACATCGGGGTGGTCTGGTGGCCACCGGCCGCATCAAGCAGGGCCATGGGCTGCTCGGCGCTGAACGGCAACGGCTTAGACCATCCAGCATCTGCGGCATCGGCACCATGCAATGGCATCAGCGTGGCCTGGTGGCCACCAGCCGGAGCGCGCAGGGACATGAGCCGCTGGACACTGAACGGCGACGGCTTAGAAGGTCCAGCATCTGCGGCGGCCATGCCGTGCAGTGACATCGGGGTGGTCTGCAGGTGGCCAACGGCAGCAGCAAGCAGGGCCATGGGCTGCTGCTCGGCAGTGAAAGGCCACGACTTAGACGGCCCAGCATCTGCGACGGCCACGCCGTGCAATGACATCGGGGTGGTCTGGTGGCCACCGGCCGCAGCAAGCAGGGCCATGGGCTGCTCTGCACTGAATGGACATGGCTTAGACCGTCCATCACCTGCGGCAGCCGCGCAATACATCGGCATCGGAGTGGCCTGGTTGCTATCGGCGGCAGCGCGCAGGGCCATGTGCTGCTCGGTGCTTAACGGCCACGGCTTAGACCGTCCATCATCTGTGGTGGCCACGCCGCACCATGGCATCAGCGGGGTCTGGTGGCCACCGGGCATGGCGCGCAGGCGCAGGGTCATAGGCTGCTCGTCACTGAACGGCCACGGCGTAGACCGTCCAGCATCCGCGGCGGCCACACTGTGCAATGGCATCGATGTAGTCTGTTGCCCACCGGCAGAAGCGCGCAGGGCCATGGGCTGCTCGGCACCGAATGGCAAAAGCCCATACCGTCCAGCATCTGTGGCGGCCAGGCCAAGCAATGGCATCGGCGTGGCGGCGCGCAGGGCCATGAGCTGCTCGGCACTGAGCGGGCACGGCCTAGGCCGCCCAGCATCTGCTGCGGCCACGCCATCCAATGGCGCCACGGCCGCGCGCTCCATCTTGGCCAGCTCGGCCACGATGATCTCCTGGCGAAGGCGGTCCATGTGGAGCTGCGAGAGCAGCGCAGCCCTCATCACCGTCATCGGCTCCTCCTCCCCTGCACCAGGGCATTGCGCAGCAATTAATTAGATGGTCGGCGTGACCAAAATTCCAACTCCTCGTGAACAAAAATTCCAAATCGGAGTATTAAGGGAGAAAAAGAAAAATCTGCATGTGATTTGAAATAGCAAGGTGGATAATGTTATGCTAGGATGGACTTAGGTTAGGTCTGTCCATGGAAGAGGGGGCATGTTTGCGAGATTTCTCGACGGCAAAGATGAAGGTTGTGATGCGCGGGTTGTTCTCCGATTCTGGTATCTTCTGCCCCCGCAGACAGATCCGAAACTCCTTTCGAGAAACAAACGAGCGAGCGAATCCAAATCGTAACAAACTCCAATCTACTAGTAGCACACGAAAGAAACTGCGGCCTTATTTTCGATTCCTAAAAAACCAGCGCATAGCGGCGGCGCAGATATTGGAGTTCTTGGCGCGGAATCACAACAGTAGTTGCAAGCATCTGAACACATGAGAGAACTGAGAGCAAAATGGTTCTGCGATTACTTCATTTGCAGTTAATATTTGACAGGGAAGAAACGACCAGAGGGACAAGGGCGGATGTTTAGAGTGGCTCGACGCGTACCGTGCGACGGGGGGTCGGGGAAGCGGTGGGCGTCGCCGGCGTCGTCGGTGGCTCGACCGCGGCGAGAGAACTCCATCGGTCGGGTCCCCCGGCCCCGGGGAGCAGAGCAGCGGCGGAGCGAGTCCGGGCCGCAGTGGTTGGTTGGTGGTTTTGTTTGGGGCGAGGAGAGGGAGAGCAGGAGGCGCGCGAGAATAGAGGAGCGTGGAGTGCGAACGGATTTCCTTTGGCACGAACAATGGTTAATAAGACAGTTTTATTTTAAGTTTTGCATATAAATTATAGATGACAAAAAAATATGTCTACAATGGATTATCTCTTAGCTTTATTTTTAATAATTAATTGTTTCTAAAAACATAGTGAGACAAATTATGCTAAGAAATCATCTTTTGTCTTCTCTTAAATAAGATAAGACAAGCCTTCTCTTATGGTTTCTCTCTCCTCCACCTCATCATTTATCCTACGTGACACTCTTAAGATAGAACCATTGTACATGCTTTTATTTTTATTTTTATTAGGCTGGTCGTAATGGTAGTATTATAGATAGTATCATGCATGTCAACTAGGCAATTTTAATGAGGTGACATAGCATTAAATGAAGAAAGAGAGGGTGGAGTATCATATCATGATACCGTATCATAATAAATGTTATACTACTTTGTGTCATGCATGACAATAAATAGAGTACTACATGATACTAATATATGATACTATGCATTAGAGAGGTAGTATCATACACTAGTATCATATGCATGATACTAGTATATGATACTCCCCATTACAACCAACCTTAGAGCGCGTGGGTGTAGAAGACGAAACTCTCCCTGCGCCTTCAATGCGGAGGGGACCTGGCCCGATCACGACGATTGGGCAGCTTGGGAGGTTTTACTGGGAAAGGCCGATCACTATGATTGGGGGCGGCTTTGACAGGTTTCTCACTCGCAGACGAAATGAAGTACATGCGTCCTTGCAAACTTGAAATAAATAAACTAGAAGTACTAAAATATACTACTGCCTGTCTCAAAATGTGAGACACTTTTTTAACACTAGTTTTAAAAAGAGAGAGCCCCCTCTTCAATTTTCATTAGGCTACCTTAACGCATCGGGGGCTAAGCACATTAAAACTTTAGCAATTAAAGCCTCCAATGCAAGGTGCTTAAGACTAGTCATAGTGGGGAGTAACTTATACTAGTGTCATGCATATGACACTAGTTTAAGTTACTATCTTCATAGTGCAAAGTAACATAATAGTAGTGTCATAGATGGCTTCATTTATTAACTTGTAGACTCATCTTTTCTTGAAAAATGCTATGTTACAATAACATATTATGTTACTCTAAACACATCTCTCCTCATTAAATAAATGTCACATAAGCAAACTTGTCTTGAACTGCGGTATGTTACTTGCTAAGTTACTCCCATCATGACTAGCCTAAGGGTCTGTTTGGTTCCAATAAGTCACCTGACTTATAAGTCAGGTGACTTAAAATCAGCGATTTATAAGTTATGCCCATTTGGTTGTCATCTGACTTATAAGTCATCTGATCACACCTTTTTATCTTGTTTTTTATGTAATGGTGATGGGACCCACGCAAAAGGGGTGACTTATAAATTTTAAGTTGGGATGAAGCCACTTATGACTTATAAGTTGGGGTGACGTATAAGTTGGGTCTATTTGGTAAAATAAGTCATTTTTTTTCACTTTTCGACTTATAAGTTGGTGACTTATTTGGAACCAAACATGGCCTAACTTGTTGGTGCTAAACATCTCTCATTTAATGATTTTGCAACTAAAGTTCTCCGTGCATTAGTGGGCTTCTTCCATTTAAGTGTTTTGCCTAGATTCTTGTGCTTGGCATTGTTTCTTCCTGGGGTCATCACACTCATCTCTCTCCTCTTAATTACCTTGACACATCTGATTTTTTGCCTACATGGCAGCCTTAGCACCTACTATACAAGGTGGAGCATTGGGAGGGGCCTTAGAAGAAACCACGATGTATATAATACAATAGACTATACCATGTCAATATCTTTTCCTCCAAAGATAAAGGGAATACCTTCTTTTTAACTCAATCCACAAATTTCATTAATACATATTAAGAGCATATCAGGATGTACCGTTTCATCTCCTGCATAAGGATTACTCCCTCCGTCTGCTAGAAAGTGTGCGTCTAGGTATTTCAAGACAAATTAACAAATTTTGCAGAAGTCACCTTCCACCCTCATTTAAGCTACTAGCAGCTGTGGTGTTGCCGATAAAAAAAAGCAGCTGTGGTGTTGCTTCAATTTCAAGTGTATAGTTAATACCAACACAAAGCAAAAAAGCAATCCAAACACCAGAAAGTACCTGGCGCCCGAGAGTTTAGCTCCACTTTCACTGTTCCTGCCATTTAAACTACTAAAATAACAATAGTACTTGGCACCAGAGAAATTAGAAGAGGCGCCATGTTTAAGAATTTGAACCCAAGCGTCTAACCCAGCTACAAAAGGCAGCTCACATGAAGCAAACAGTACACCACACACACTATCCATGGCCATGGACTTGAACATAGCACCACCAGATGAGGAAGAACTCAAAGTTTCCTTGCATGAGCAAACTGTACAGGAAGAAGATGAAGTTGCCTTGCATGATGAACTCCAGCCTGAACATCACTTTGATCTAAATATGGACCTATGTACTCTTTTCTGATCTGTTCAATTCTTCTTGTTCAATTTATTTGCATACAGTAGCTAATCATGATGGTGCCTTGAGGTAGAAGATGAACATTAGCCCGATGTTGCCCATGGAGAGGAGGATCTGCATGAATCGAATGAATCAGGTTAGTAAATAATTTAGTAATAGCATATTTGAATGTTCAATTACAATCTTACCCAACTACTCACAAAATCTCACCTTGTAGAGGATGAACTTGAAGCTGCTTTGCATGAAGAACTCCAGCATGAACATCACTTTGATCTAGACATGGACCCAAGTACTTTTTGTTGATGTGTTCAACTCTTATTGTTTAATTCTTTTGCATACAGTAGCTAATTGTGATCTTGTAGACGATGAACTTGAAGACCAAGGTGGTGCTTTCCAAAGCATAGAAGAGGAAGTGAAAGCAATGAATGAAGCTCTGCATAACCTTCAAGTTGACCAGGAGAACTATGGTATATATGTAGGCGACATAGAGATTGAGTTTGAGGAAGAAGAGCTTAATGATTTAGAACCACATGAAGCCATGTATGATTCACACCAGAAGAAGACATGCATGTGGAGCAAGAGCAACAAGATAATGAGCAAGTTCATGATAAAGACAAATACAAGAATTTAAAGATTTGCAAATGACTGTTATTTATTAAGAATTGCCAGCAAGAAGTGTCAATAATAAATTAAAGAAGACCACAACTAGAGAAGTTGCAAACATGTTCCATGTTTCAATGCACAAGGTCAAATGTGTTTGGAGGAGAGCGAAGGAGTGTCTTCGACAAGGCGTACTCGTTGATGTAAGATCGAGGAAGCCGAAAAACAGTGGGCGCAAAAGGATTGTAGTTGACCTCAATATGGTTGTTGAGATTCCTTGGAGTCAAAGGAGAACTATACGCAACCTCACAAGGGCTTTGGGTGTGAAGAAAAGCACACTGCATAGGATGTTTACAGACGGCTCACTCGATAGGCATTCAAGCTCACTCAAACCATACTTGAAGGAAGCAAACAAAATGGCTAGGCTGCAGTTTTGTCTCTCTATGTTTGACCAGCAAAGTTTGAAAAAAGGTGCACGTTCAAGGATATGCAAAACATAATCCATATAGATGAAAAGTGGTTTAACACCACTCAGAAGACCATGAAATTCTACAAGCTTCCATCAGAAGAAGACACACATAGGACCGTGCAAAATAAGAACTCCATTGACAAAACCATGTTTATGGTTGCTATAGCCAAGGCCTAGATATAATGCAGAAGCTATTTGCATTTTTGATGGGAAGGTAAGCATTTGGCCCTTTAACAAAAAGGTGAATTTCAACCTTTACTTCTTTTGTTTATTATGCACATAAGTACTTAATCTAACTTGAGTTGCTTTGTTATTTGTAGGAGCCAGCGCCACGGAAAAGTGATTACCGTCCAAGAGGAACACTAATCACTGATACGTCCATTTTGCATCATGATTTCCTACTATTATTTATAATGTTTTTATGCATAATAATGCTTTATGTGGTAATTCTAATGCATTTTCTATCATAATATGCAAGGTTTACACAAAGAGGGAGAATACCGGCAGCTGGAATTCTGGACCTGAAAAAGCTACGTCAGAGATACCTATTCTGTACAACTCCAAATAAGTTGAAACTTCACGGAGAATTATTTTTGAATATATGAAAAATACTGGACCAAATAACTACCTGAGGGGTGATACGTCTCCAACGTATCTATAATTTTTGATTGTTCCATGTTGTTATATTATCATTCTTGGATGTTTTACAATCATTTTGTAGCAACTTTATATCATTTTTTGGGACTAACTTATTGACATAGTGCCCAGTGCCAGTTGGTGTTTTTTGCTTGTTTTTTACTTCGCAGAAAATCAATACCAAACGGAGTCCAAATGCAGCGAAACTTTTTGGAGATTTTTTCTGGACCAGAAGACACCTGTTGGGCCAAAGATGTACCTAAGGGGGGCTCCAAGGGAAGCACAACCCCATGCGTTCCTAGATGGGTTGTGCCCACCTCGGTGGCCTCCCGCGTCGCCTCTTTGCTCTATAAATACCCTAATATTCTAGAAACCCTAGGGGAGTCGACGAAAATCAATTCCAGGCGCCGCAAGTTCCAGAAACCACAGATCCAATCTAGACACCATCACAGAGGGGTTCATCATCCTCATTGGTGCCTCTCTGATGATGCGTGAGTAGTTCATTGTAGACCTACGGGTCCGTAGTTAGTAGCTAGATGGCTTCCTCTCTCTCTCTCTTTTGATTCTCAATACAATGGTCTCTTGGAGATCTATTTGATGTCACTCTTTTTGTGGTGTGTTTGTTCGGATCCGATGAACTTTGAGTTTATGATCAGATCTATGTTTTTATCCATGAAAGTTATTTGAGTCTTTTGATCTCTTATATGCATGATCACTTATAGCCTCGTATTTCTTCTTCGAATCTTTGGTTTAGTTAGGCCGACTAGATCGGTTTTTCTTGCCATGGGAAGAGGTGCTTTGTGATGGGTTCGATCTTACGGTGCTTGATCCCAGTGACAGAAGGGGAACTTACACGTATGTATCATTGCTATTAAGGATAACAAGATGGGGTCTATTTCTACATAAATAGATCTTGTCTACATCATGTCATCATTCTTATTGCATTACTCCGTTTCTCCATGAACTTAATACACTAGATGCATGCTGGATAGCGGTCGATGTGTGGAGTAATAGTAGTAGATGCAGACAGAAGTCGGTCTACTAATCTTGGACGTGATGCCTATATAATGATCATTGCCTAGATATCGTCAAAATTATTTGAAGTTCTATCAATTGCCCAACAGTAATTTGTTTACCCACCGTATGCTATTTTTCTCGAGAGAAGCCACTAGTGAAATCTACGCCCCCCGGGTCTCTTCTTTATTATATTTGCCTTCAAGATCTATTTTTATTCGCTTTAATTTTCAGATCTATTAATCCAAAACCCTAAAATACCTTGCTGCACTTTATTTTATTTTGCATTTATTCGCAATCTATTTATCCAATATATCATATTTTTATCCCGTCAACTCGACAATTTCTTGCACCGTTACCTGAAAGGGATTGACAACCCCTTTAATACGTCGGGTTGCAAGTATTTGTTCTTTATGTGCAGGTACTATTTACGTAGTGTTGCGTCATTCTCCTACTGGTTCGATAACCTTGGTCTCATCACTGAGGAAAATACCTACCGTCACTATGCTTCATCATCCCTTCCTCTTTGGAGAAATACCGACATAGTTCCAGCCGCATCAAAAGGGATTTCTGGCGCCGTTGCCGGGGAGACATCATCAACATATACCAGGTTCCTAATCAAAAATCTCATGTCCTTGCAATTTACATTATTTTCCATTTGCCTCTCGTTTTCCTCTCCCCCACTTCACAAAAATTTACCGTTTTATTCGCCCTCTTTTCCATTCACCATTTTCTCATCAGATATGTTTTTGAGTGCAATCTTGTTGCGAAGTCACTATGACTGAAGAGAACACCAAGTTGTGTCATTTCTCCAGTACCAACAACAATGATTTTATTAGCACTCCGATTGCTCCTCCCGCCACTAGTGTGGAGTCTTGTGATATTAATGCCGCTTTGTTGAATCTTGCCATGAAAGATCAATTTTCCGGTACTCCTAATGAGGATGTCGCGTCCCATCTTAATATATCCGTGGGATTATGTGATATGCAAAAGAAAAAAAAGATGTGGACAATGATATTGTGAAGTTGAAATTATTCCCATTTTCTTTGCGAGATCGTGCAAAAATTTGGTTTTCCTCTTTGCCTCGCAATAGTATCAATTCTTGGGAAAAGTGCAAAGATGTTTTATTACTAAATATTTTCCGGCCACAAAAATTATTTCCCTTAGGACGCAAATCATGAATTTTAAGCAACTTGAGCATGAACATGTTGCGCAATCTTGGGAAAGAATGAAATTGATGCTAAGAAATTGTCCCACTCATGGTTTAAATCTTTGGATGATCATACAAATATTTTATGCTGGATTGAATTTTGTTTCTAGAAATCTTTTATATTCCGCCGTGGGTGGTACTTTTATGGAAATTACTTTGGGTGAAGCTACTAAATTTCTTGATAATATTATGGCAAATTATTCACAATGGCATACTGAAAGAGCTCCTACTAGTAAAAAGGTTAATTCGGTTGAAGAAATTTCTACTTTGAGTGAAAAAGTTGATGCTCTTATGTAGTTGGTTGCTAATAAAAATGATCCTATTGATCTTAATGATGTGCCTTTGTCTACTATGATTGAGCAAAATAGTGATGCCATAGATGTGAATTTTGTCTCGCGAAACAATTTTAATAACAAGGCTTATAGAGGTAATTTTAATCCTAGACCTTTTCCGGGAATTTCTCTAATAATTATGGTAATTCATATGGTAATTCTTCTTATAATAATAATAGGAACACCTATGATCTTGAGAATAATATTAAATAATTTATCAATGCTCAAAAGAATTTTAATACTACGATAGAAGAAAAGTTGAGTAAGATTGATGATATGTCTAGAAGCATTGATAGAATTTCTCATGATGTAGAAAATCTAAAGATGAAAATTTGTGTGCCTAAGGTTGAAGAATCAATTAAAGCTTTATATGCTTCTATGGATGAAAGTAAGAAAAGAACCGCTATGCTTAGAGCTAAAAGAGAATTTTTAGAAAAGGCCTTTTCTAGTGATTGCTTTCATAAAAATGATTAAGATCTTAAAATGATTGGTGTTTCTTCTATTGATTCTTTATTTAGTAAAATTTAGATTGATAATAAAGGGACTGAATAAGAGTCAACTTTAGCTAGAAGGCGTCCCGATAATTCAGAGGGTGAAAATCTTGCTGAGAAAATTGATAAAAGTGGGTTTGGAGAGGTCAAAACTGATGTGCCCACTCTTTTGGATCACAAAGACTTTAATTATGACAATTGCTCTTTGATTGATTGTATTTCCTTGTTGCAATCCATGATTAATTCACCCCATTCTTATGAACAAAATTAAGCTTTTACTAAACATATTGTTGATTCTATGATTAAAGCTTTGGAAGAAAAGTTGGAATTAGAGATTTCAATTCCTAGAAAATTGCATGATGAATGGGAACCTACTATCAAAGTAAAGATTAAAAATTACGAGTGTTTTGCTTTATGTGACTCGGGTGCTAGTGTTTCTACAATTCCGAAATCTTTATGTGATGTGCTTGGTCTTACCGATATTGAATAATGTTATTTAAACTTGCACTTGGCGGATTCTACTATTAAAAAGCCTATGGGAAGAATTAATGATGTTATTATTCTTGCAAATAGGAACTATGTGCCCATAGATTTTATTGTTCTTGATATTGATTGCAATCCGTCTTGTCCAATTATTCTTGGTAATCCGTTTTTACGAACTATTGGTGTCGTGATTGATATGAAAGAAGGCAATATTAAATTTCAATTTCCACTAAGGAAGGGTATGGAACACTTCCCTAGAACAAGAATCAAGCCACCATATGAGTCAATCATGAGGGCATCTTATGGATCAAGAACCAAAGATGACAACACTTAGATCCTTGGCATTATGCCTAGCTAGGGGCATAAAACGATAGCGCTTGTTGGGAGGAAACCCCATGAATAAAATTTATTTTTGTCTTTTTCTTTCTGATCTTGAGTGTTTGCACAATTATGCTACTGTTATGATTGTGTTTTTATCTTTTAATTAGTGTTTGTGCCAAGCAAAGCCTTTGGGATCATGTTGGGTGATAGTTGATTTGATCTTGCTGAAAAACAGAAACTTTTGCGCTCACGGAAATAATTCTCCTTTTTAACAAAAGTGCGATAAAAATACTGATTCTTTTTTAAGACGATTAATATACAAATTTCCCACATTTTCCTAATTTTTCAGAAATTTTGGAGTTACAGAAGTATTCGAAGTTTTCTGATTACTACAGAATGTTCTGTTTTTGACAGATTCTGTTTTCTTTGTGTTGTGTGCTTATTTCGATGAATCTATGGTTTGTATTGGAGGGTATAAGCTATAGCAAAGTTGTAATACAGTAGATATAATGCAAAAAATAAAATATGAATGGGTTTACAACATAACTTATAGTAGTGATTTGCTTTGTTATACTAACGGATCTCATGAAGGTTTTGTTGAGTTTTGTGTGATTGAAGTTTTCAAGTTTTGGGTGAGATCATGATGGATGTAGGAATAAGGAGTAAGAAGAGCCTAAGCTTTTGGATGCCCATGGCATCCCAAGCCATTATCTAAAAAGAGAAGCAAGCAACTAAGCTTGGGGATGCCCCGAGTGGCATCCCCTCTTTCTTCTAACGACCATCGGTATTTTACTTGGAGCTATATTTTTATTCACCACATATCATGAGTTTTGCTTGGAGCGCCTTGTATGATATGAGTCTTTGCTTGTTTTGCTTCTATTTTAAGTCATCTATCCTTGCTGGACAAACCTATTTGAGAGGGCCAAAATTATGCTATGACTTGTTAGAATTGCTCTGTATGCTTCACTTAAATCTTTTTGAGCTATGGAATTGCTCTAGTGCTTCACTTATATCTTTTTGAGCACAGTGTGCTTTATTATTTTTGGAGAAATGCTCTCATGCTTCACTTAGGTTTATTTGAGAGTTAGTAAAATTTTGAAAAAATTCTCTCATGCTTCACTTAAATTATTTTGAGAGAAGAAAAAATTTATGCTCATGTTCTTCACTTAGATTTGTTTGAGCTATCAAAGCAACATATGAAATTAGTCCAAAAGTGATAAATATTCAAGAGGGATATAATAAAAACTTTCATGAAGATCATTGCACAAAATAAACTTGATTCCTTGTAATAGTCTTGCGATATGTTGATATAATATGTGAGTCATGTTGATGAGTAATTGTGCTTTAGTAAGAATATTGGTGCTAAGGTTTGTGATTCCCTATGCAAGCACGAAACTCAATAGTTATTCGATGAAATTACATCCTACTTATGGTGCATTATTCGGTGTTAGTTATGCTTAATGCTCACTTATGAGATTTTTTGTTTCTTCGTTGGATGTTTCTCAATCTTTTGCTAGCCTTCATTTGCACTAAGTATGATCACCACTTGTGCATCCAAAATCCTTAAACCCGGTTTTGCCACGTGAGTCCACTATACCTACCTATATGCGGTATTCTTTTGCCGTTCTAAGCAAATTTGTATGTGCCATCTCTAATTTTCAAAATAAATTTCTTTGTGTGCTTGTACCGCTCATGAAACGGTAGGGGTGACTGATATATATTTCCATGCTAGATGTGTTATTCTCAAGATGAGTGTTTATTCACTTGTCATTGCACGGGAGTACAATAAAGGTATTAGGCATGCCCAGTCCCAAAGTGAAAAATGAATTTAGTTTATGTTGTCAAATAATAAATTCCTTGGAAAGTGTTGGTATGGAAGGCACCCGTGGATACGGCTAGCCATGGAAAGTGAAAGTATGGTGGAAAAAGGAATAAACTTTATTTTCTGTTTGGGAACCGCCTATGATGTATCTAGCATGGAAAGTACTGGGAACTACTTGATCGTTTTCATTGACAGGAAAAGCATGCCACCCAAAATGTTTTTATCTCTATCTTTTTCGCTTTGAGCTCTGGCACCTCTACAAATCCCTACTTCCTTCTGCGAAGGGCCTTTCTTTTACTTTATGCAATTTTTATTTTTACTTGAGTCTCCATCTTCTCTTATAAAGCACCAACTAAGGGGCGCTATGATCGTACTTGAGCATTGGGTGTAGCTAATATGTGAGTGTGTTTCATGAATGGATCAATGATTGAGCATAATGTGCTAGGGATAACTTGCTTTAGTGTTGATATTTTGAAATACATGGTTGCTTGTTGATATAGTTGAGTATTGAAATCTTCATGTCAAAACTATACTATTGCTTTGAATGATATAGAAGTCCAAATGTCCATGGTACAAAGAAAACAATATGTGATGAACATGTTAGGCAACATTACACATCAAAAATTCTGTTTTTATCATTTACCTACTCGAGGACGGGCAGGAATGAAGCTTGGGGATGCTGATACGTCTCCCATGTATCTATAATTTTTTATCGTTCCATGCTATTATATTATCATTCTTGGATGTTTTACAATCATTTTATAGCAACTTTATATCATTTTTTGGGACTAACCTATTGACATAGTGCCCAGTGCCAGTTGTCGTTTTTTGCTTGTTTTTTACTTCGTAGAAAATCAATACCAAACGGAGTCCAAACGCAGCAAAACTTTTTGGAGATTTTTTCTGGACCAGAAGACACCTGTTGGGCCAAAGAAGTACCAGAGGGGGGCTACGAGGGGAGCACAACCCACCAGGGCACGCCTTGGGGCCCAGGCGCGCCTAGGTGGGTTGTACCCACCTCGGTGGTTGATACGTCTCCAACGTATCTATAATTTTTGATTGTTCCATGCTATTATATTATCTATTTTGGATGTTAATGGGCTTTATTTTACACCTTTATATTATTTTGGGGACTAACCTACTAACCCAAGGCCTAGTGCAAATTGCTGTTTTTTGCCTATTCTGGTGTTTCACAGAAAAGGAATATCAAACGGAGTCCAAACGGAATGAAACCTTCGGGAGAGTTATTTTTGGAACAAACGTGATCCAGAGGACTTGGAGTGGACGTCAAGAAACAAACAAGGAGTCCACGAGGCAAGGGGCGCGCCCTCCCCCTCGTGGCTCAACCGACCTACTTCTTCCTCCTATATATACTCATATACCCTGAAAACATCCGGGAGCACCACGAAACCCTATTTCCACCACCGCAACCTTCTGTACCCAAGAGATCCCATCTTGGGGCCTTTTCCAGAGCTCCACCAGAGGGGGCATTAATCACGGAGGGCCTCTACATCAACTCCATGGCCTCTCTGGTGATGTGTGAGTAGTTTACTTCAGACCTTCGGGTCCATAGTTATTCGCTAGATGGATTCTTCTCTCTCTTTGGATCTCAATACAAAGTTCTCCTCGATCTTCTTGGAGATCTATTCGTTGTAACTCTTTTTGCGGTGTGTTTGTCGAGATCCGATGAATTGTGGGTTTATGATCAAGTCTATCTATGAACAATATTTGATTCTTCTCTGAAATCTTTTATGTATGATTGGTTATCTTTGCAAGTCTCTTCGAATTATCAGTTTGGTTTGGCCTACTATATTGATCTTTCTTGCAATGGGAGAAGTGCTTGGCTTTGGGTTCAATCTTGCGGTGCTCGATCCCAGTGACAGAAAGGGAAACAACACATATTATATTGTTGCCATCGAGGATAAAATATGGGGTTTATATCATATTCTTGAGTTTATCCCTCTACATCATGTCATCTTACCTAATGCGTTACTCTGTTCTTATGAACTTAATACTCTAGATGCATGCTGGATAGCGATCGATGTGTGGAGTAATAGTAGTAGATGTAGGTAGGAGTCGATCTACTTGTCACAGACGTGATGCCTATATACATGATCATGCCTAGATATTCTCATAATTATTCGCTTTTCTATCAATTGCTGGACAGTAATTTGTTCACCCACCATAATACTTATGCTATGTTGAGAGAAGCCACTAGTGAAACCTATGCCCCCCGGGTCTACCTTTTATCATATAAGTTTCCAATCTATTTTACTTTGCAATCTTTACTTTCAATCTTTATCATAAAAATACCAAAAAAAATTATCTTATTATTATTATTATCTCTATCAGATCTCACTCTCGTAAGTGACCGTGAAGGGATTGACAACCCCTTTATCGCATTGGTTGCGAGGTTCTTATTTGTTTGTGTAGGTACGAGGGACTTGCGTGTGGCCTCCTACTGGATTGATACCTTGGTTCTCAAAAACTGAGGGAAATACTTACACTACTTTGCTGCATCACCCTTTCCTCTTCAAGGGAAAACCAACGCAGTGCTCAAGAGGTAGGAAGAAGGATGTCTGGTGCCGTTGCCGGGGAGTCTACGCACAAGTCAAGACATACCAAGTACCCATCACAAACTCTTATCCCTCGCATTACATTATTTGCCATTTGCCTCTCATTTTCCTCTCCCCTACTTCACCCTTGCCGTTTTATGCGCCCTCTTTTTCCGTTCCCCTTCTCTTTTCTAGTTCGTCTCTTTTTGCTTGCTTCTTGTTTGCTTGTGTGTTGGATTGCTTGCTTGTCACGATGGCTCAAGACAATACTAAATTGTATGATTTTTCCAATACCAACAATAATGATTTTATTAGCACTCCAATTGATCCGCTTACCGATGCTGAATCTTGTGAAATTAATGCTGCTTTGCTGAATCTTGGCATGAAAGATCCGTTTTCCGGCCTTCCTAGTGAAGATGCCGCTACCCATCTAAACAACTTTGTTGATTTGTGTGATATGCAAAAGAAGAAAGATGTGGATAATGATATTGTTAAACTGAAGCTATTCCCATTTTCTCTTAGAGATCGTGCTAAAACTTGGTTTTTATATTTGCCTAAAAATAGTATCGATTCATGGAATAAGTGCAAAGATGCTTTTATCTCTAAATATTTTCCTCCCGCTAAGATCATCACTCTTAGAAGCGATACTATGAATTTTAAGCAACTTGATCATGAACATGTTGCACAAGCTTGGGAGAGGATGAAATTAATGATACATAATTGCCCTACACATGGTTTGAACCTTTGGACGATTATATAGAATTATGCCGGATTGAATTTTGCTTCTAGAAATCTTTTAGATTAGGCCGCGGGAGGCACCTTTATGGAAATCACTTTAGGAGAAGCTACTAAACTCCTAGATAATATTATGGTTAATTATTCTCAATGGCATACTGAAAGATCTACTAACAAAAAGGTGCATGCTATAGAAGAAATCAATTTTTTGAAGGGAAAGATGGATGAGCTTATGAAATTGTTTGCTAATAAGAGTGTTTCTTTTGATCCTAATGATATGCCTTTGTCTACTTTGATTCAGAATAATAATGAATCTATGGATGTGAATTTTGTTGGTAGGAACAATTTTGGTAATAATGCGTATAGAGGTAATTTTAATCCTAGGCCGTTTCCTAGTAATTCCTCTAATAATTATGGTAATTCCTACCACAATTCTTATGGAAATTATAATAAGATGCCCTCTGATTTTGAATCTAATATTAAAGAATTTATTAGTTCGCAAAAGACTTTCAATGCTTTGATTGAAGAAATTTTTTAATCCTAGGCTGTTTCCTAGTAATTCCTCTAATAATTATGGTAATTCCTACCACAATTCTTATGGAAATTATAATAAGATGCCCTCTGATTTTGAATCTAATATTAAAGAATTTATTAGTTCACAAAAGACTTTCAATGCTTTGATTGAAGAAAAATTGTCTAAGATTGATGAGTTGGCTAGGAACATGGATGGAATTTATCTTGATGTTGATTCTTTGAAACTTAGATCTATTCCTCCTTAAGCATGATATCAATGAGTCCCTCAAAGCTATGAGAATTTCCATTGATGAGTGCAAAGAAAGAACCGCTAGGATGCGTGCTAAAAAAGATTGCTTTGTGAAAGCGTGTTCTTCTAGTTTCCATATAATAATGATGAAGATCTAAAAGTTATTGATGTGTAACCTATTAAATCTTTGTTTTGCAATATGAATATTGATAATAATGGGACTGGAGATGAGTCAACTTTAGTTAAAAGGCGTCCCAATGATTCAGAGTTTTTAGATCTTGATGCAAAAATTGATAAAAGTGGGATGGGAGAGGTCAAAACTTTAAATAGCAATGAACCCACTATCTTGGATTTCAAGGAATTTAATTATGATAATTGTTCTTTAATAGATTGTATTTCCTTGTTGCAATCCGTGCTAAATTCTCCGCATGCTTATAGTCAAAACAAAGCTTTTACTAAACATATTGTCGATGCTTTAATGCAATCTTACGAAGAAAAGCTTGAATTGGAAGTTTCTATCCCTAGAAAACTTCATGATGAGTGGGAAACTACTATTAAAATTAAAATTAAAGATCATGAATGCTATGCTTTGTGTGATTTGGGTGCTAGTGTTTCCACGTTTCCTAAAACTTTGTGTGATTTGCTAGGTTTCCGTGAATTTGATGATTGTTCTTTAAACTTGCATCTTGAGGATTCCACCATTAAGAAACCTATGGAAGAATTAATGATGTTCTTATTGTTGCAAATAGGAATTGTGTGCCCGTGTATTTCATTGTTCTTGATATTGATTGCAATCCTTCATGTCCTATTATTCTTGGTAGACCTTTCCTTAGAACGATTGATGCAATTATTGAAATGAAAGAAGGAAATATTAAATTCCAATTTCCGTTAAGGAAGGGCATGGAACTCTTTCCTAGAAAGAAAATTAAATTACCTTATGAATCTATTATGAGAGCCACTTATGGATTGCATACTAAAGATGACAATACCTAGATCTATCCTTGCTTTTATGCCTAGCTAGGGGCATTAAACGATAGCACTTGTTGGGAGGCAACCCAATTTTATTTTTGTTTCTTGCTTTTTGATTTTGTTTAGTAATTCATCTAGCCTATGTTTATATGTGGTTTTATGCTTTTAATTAGTGTTTGTGCCAAGTAGAACCTTTGGGAAGACTTGGGGAAAGTCTTTGCGATCTTGTTGTAAAAAACAGAAACTTTAGCGCTCACGAGATTTTCTGCCATTGTTTTACTGGAGAGTGCTATTGAGTTAATTCTTTTTGCAAATGATTAATATATAAATTCCTCACGTCCAGAAATTTATTTTAGAATTTTTGGGGTTCCAGAAGTATTCGAAACCTACATATTACTACAGACTCTTCTGTTTTTGACAGATTCTGTTTTTCGTGTGTTGTTTGCTTATTTGGATGAATCTATGGTTAGTAATAGATTTTATGAACCATAGAAAAGTTTTAATACACTAGGTTTAACACCAATATAAATAAAGAATGAGTTCATTACAATACCTTAAGTGGTGGTTTGTTTTCTTTTACTAACGGAGCTCACAAGTTTCTCTTTTAAGTTTTGTGTTATGAAGTTTTCAAGTTTTGGGTAAAGATTTGATGGACTATGGAACAAGGAGTGGAAAGAGCCTAAGCTTGGGGATGCCCAAGGAACCGCAAGGTAAAATTCAAGGACAACCAAAAGCCTAAGCTTGGGGATGCTCTGGAAGGCATCCCCTCTTTCGTCTTCGTCCATCGGTGACTTTAATTGGAGCTATATTTTTATTCACCACATGATATGTGTTTTTCTTGGAGCGTCTTGTATGATTTGAATCTTTGCTTTTTAGTTTACCACAATAATCCTTGCTGTACACACCTTTTGGGAGACACACACATGAATCGGAATTTATTAGAATACTCTATGTGCTTCACTTATATCTTTTGAGCTAGATATTTTTGCTCTAGTGCTTCGCTTATATCTTTTAGAGCACGGTGGTGGTTTTATTTTATAGAAATTATTGATCTCTCATGCTTCACTTATATTATTTTGAGAGTCCTTTAAAACAGCATGGTAATTTGCTCTGGTTATGAATTTAGTCCTAATATGATAGGCATCCAAGATCGGTATAATAAAAACTATCATGAAAAGTGCATTGAATACTATGAGAAGTTTGATACTTGATGATTGTTTTCAGATATAGAGATGGTGATATTAGTGTCATGATAGTTGAGTAGTTGTGAATTTGAGAAATAGTTGTTCTAAAGTTTGTGATTCCCGTAGCATGCACGTTGTTGGGGAATGTAGCAGAAATTCAAAATTTTCTACGCATCACCAAGATCAATCTATGGAGTAATCTAGCAACAAGGAAAGGAGAGTGCATCTACATACCCTTGTAGATCGCTAAGCGGAAGCATTCAAGTGAACGGGGTTGATGGAGTCATACTCGTCGTGATCCAAATCACCGATGAACCTAGTGCCGAATGGACGGCACCTCCGCGTTCAACACACATACAGCCCGGTGACGTCTCCTACGCCTTGATCCAGCAAGGGGAGAAGGAGAGGTTGGGGAAGACTCCATCCAGCAGCAGCACGACGGTGTGGTGGTGGTGAAGGAGCGCGGGACTCCAGCAGGGCTTTGCCAAGCACTAGAGAGACGAGGAGGGAGAGGGGTAGGGCTGCGCCAACAGGGAGATTGAATCGTGTGTCTTGGGCAGCCCCAAACCTCAAGTATATATAGGGGGAGGGGAGGGGCTGCGCCCCCACCTAGGGTTCCCTCCCTAGGGGTGGCGGCAGCCCCCAGATCCCATCTGGGTGGCGGCCACAAGGGGGAGAGGGGGAGGCGCACCTGGGGTGGGCCTTAGGGCCCATCTGCCCTAGGGTTTGCCCCCTTCCCCTCTTGGAGGTGCCTTGGGCCTTGGTGGGAGGCGCCCCAGCCCACCTAGGGGCTGGTCCCTTCCCACTATTGGCCCATGTAGGCCCCCGGGGCTGGTGGCCCCACCTGGTGGTACACTACCGGTGATGCCCGGAACACTTCCGGTGGCCAAAACCATACTTCCTATATATCAATCTTTATCTCCGGACCATTCCGGAACTCCTCGTGATGTCCGGGATCTCATCCGGGACTCCGAACAACATTCGGTAACCGCATACATACTTTCCCTATAACCCTAGCATCATCGAACCTTAAGTGTGTAGACCCTATGGGTTCGGGAAACATGCAGACATGACCGAGACACCTCTCCGGTCAATAACCAACAGCGGGATCTGGATACCCATGTTGGCTCCCACATGCTCCACGATGATCTCATCGGATGAACCATGATGTCAAGGACTTAATCAATCCCGTATACAATTCCCTTTGTCTAGCGGTACGATACTTGCCCGAGATTCGATCGTCGGTATCCCGATATCTTATTCAATCTCATTACCGGCAAGTCTCTTTACTCGTTCCATAACACATCATCCCGTGATCAACTCCTTGATCACATTGTGCACATTATGATGATGTCCTACCGAGTGGGCCCAGAGATACCTCTCCGTTTACACGAAGTGACAAATCCCAGTCTTGATTCGTGCCAACCCAACAGACACTTTCGGAGATACCTGTAGTGTACCTTTATAGCCACCCAGTTACGTTGTGACGTTTGGCACACCCAAAGCACTCCTACGGTATCCGGGAGTTGCACAATCTCATGGTCTAAGGAAATGATACTTGACATTAGAAAAGCTTTAGCATATGAACTACATGATCTTGTGCTAGGCTTAGGATTGGGTCTTGTCCATCACATCATTCTCCTAATGATGTGATCCCGTTATCAATGACATCCAATGTCCATGGTCAGGAAACCGTAACCATCTATTAATTAACGAGCTAGTCAACTAGAGGCTTACTAGGGACATGGTGTTGTCTATGTATCCACACATGTATCTGAGTTTCCTATCAATACAATTCTAGCATGGATAATAAACGATTATCATGAACAAGGAAATATAATAATAACCAATTTATTATTGCCTCTAGGGCATATTTCCAACAGTCTCCCACTTGCACTAGAGTCAATAATCCAGTTCACATCGATATGTGATTAACACTCAAGGTCACATCCCCATGTGACTAACACCCAAAGAGTTCTGGGTTTGATCATGTTATGCTTGTGAGAGAGGTTTCAGTCAACGGTCTGCAACATTCAGATCCGTATGTACTTCGCAAATTTCTATGTCATCTTGTAGATGCAACTACCACGCTACATTTGGAGCCATTTCAAATAACTGTTCTACTTGGAGCTATTCTAAATTGTTGTTCCATTATACGTATCCGGTATCTCTACTCAGAGCTATCCGGATAGGTGTTAAGCTTGCATCGACGTAACTCTTTACATCGAACTCTTTATCACCTCCATAACCGAGAAACATATCCTTATTCCTCTAAGGATAATTTAGACCGCTATCTGGTGATCTACTCCTAGATTACCTTTGTACCCTCTTGCCAGATATGTGGCAAGGCACACATCAGGTGCGGTACTCAGCATGGCACACCGTATAGAGCCTATGACAAAAGCATAGGGGACAACCTTCGTCCTTCCTCTTTCTTCTGCCGTGGTCGTGCTTTAAGTCTTAACTTCATACCTTACAACTCAGGCAAGAACTCCTTCTTTGACTGATCCATCTTGAACACCTTCAAGATCATGTCAAGGTATGTGCTCATTTGAAAGTACCATTAAGCGTTTTGATCTATCCTTATAGATCTTGATGCTCAATGTTCAAGTAGCTTAATCCAGGCTTTCCATTGAAAAACACTTTCCAAATAACCCTATATGCTTTCCAGAAATTCTATAGTGCTCCCACTCACTTCTTTGGAAATACAAGTTTCTCATAAACTTTGCATACACCCAAAATCTTTGATCATCTCATCAAAGCATACATTCCAACTCCGAGATGCTTACTCCAGTCCTTAGAAGGATTGCTGGAGCTTTGCATACTTATTAGCATCTTTCAGGATTGACAAAACCTTCCGGTTGTATCACATACAACCTTTCCTCAAGAAAATCGTCGAGGAAACAATGTTTTGACATCCTATCTGCAAGATTTCATAAATAGAGCAGTAATCGCTAATATAATTCCAACAGACTCTTAGCATCGCTACGAGTGAGAAAGTCTCATCGTAGTCAACTCCTTGAACTTATCGAAAAACATCTTAACGACAAGTCGAGCTTTCTTAATGGTGATACTAACCATCATTGTCCGTCTTCCTTTTAAAATCCATATGTACCTAACAGCCTTACGACCATCAAGTAGTTCTTCCAAAGTCTACACTTTGTTTTCATATATGGATCCTCTCTCGGATTATATGGCCTCGAGCCATTTTGGAATCCAGGCCCACCATCGCTTCTCCATAGCTTGTAGGTTCATTGTTGTCTAGCAACATGACTTCCAAGACAGGATTACGCACCACTCTGAAGTAGTACGCATCCTTGTCATCCCACGAGGTTTGGTAGTGACTTGATCTGAAGTTTCATGATCACTATCATAAGCTTCCACTTCAATTGGTGTAGGTGCCACAGGAACAACTCCCTGTGCCCTGCCACACACTACTTGACGAGACGGTTCAATAACCTCATCAAGTCTCCACCGTCCTCCCACTCAATTCTTTCGAGAGAAACTTTTCCTCGAGAAAGGACCCGATTCTAGAAACAATCCCTTATTGCTTTCGAATCTGAGACATGAGGTATACCCAACTGTTTTGGGTGTCCTATGAAGATGCATTTATCCGCTTTGGGTTCGAGCTTATCAGCCTGAAACTTTTTCACATAAGCGTCGCAGCCCCAAACTTTTAAGAAATGACAGCTTAGGTTTCTCTAAACCATAGTTCATACGGTGTCATCTCATCGGAATTACGTGGTGCCCTATTTAAAGTGAATGCGGTTGTCTCTAATGCCTAACCCATAAACTATCATGGTAATTCGATAAGAGACATCATGGTATGCATCATATCCAATAGGGTGCAGTTATGATGTTCGGACACACCATCATACTATGGTGTTTCAGGCTGTATTAGTTGTGAAACAATTTCCACAATGTCTTAATTCTGTGCCAAACTCGTAATTCAGATATTGATCTCTATGATCATATCATAGATATTTTATCCTCTTGTCATGACGATCTTTCAACTTCACCCTGAAATTACTTGAACCTTTCAATAATTCAGACTCGTGATTCATCAAGTAAATGTACTCAACATCTACTCAAATCATCTGTGAAGTAAGAACATAACGATATCCACTACACGCCTCAGCACTCATTGGACTGCACACATCAAAATGTATTACTTCCAACAAGTTGCTTTCTAGTTCCATTTTACTGAAAACGAGGCTTTCAGTCATCTTGCCCATGTGGTATGATTTGCATGTCTCAAGTGATTCAAAATCAAGTGAGTCCAAACGGTCCATTTGCATGGGGTTTCTTCATGCATATACACCAATAGACATGGTTCGCATGTCTCAAACTTTTCAAAATGAGTGAGCCCAAAGATCCATCAACATGGAGCTTCTTCATGCGTTTTATACCGATATGACTTACGTGGCAGTGCCACAAGTAGGTGGTACTATCATTACTATCTTATATCTTTTGGCATGAACATGTGTATCACTACGATCGAGATTCAATAAACCATTCATTTTAGGTGCAAGACCATTGAAGGTATTATTCAAATAAACAGAGTAACCATTATTCTCCTTAAATGAATAACCGTATTGCGATAGACATAATCCAATCATGTCTATGCTCAACGCAAACACCAATCTCGATGGTAGAGGGAGCGTGCGATGCTTGATCACATCAAGCTTGGAAAAACTTCCAACACATATTGCCGGCTCACCTTTAGCTAGTCTCCGTTTACTCCGCAGCCTTTTATTTCAAGTTTACTAACATTTAGCAACCGAACCGGTATCTAATACCATGGTGCTACTAGGAGTACTAGTAAAGTACACATTAACACAATGTATATCCAATATACTTCTATCGACCTTGCCAGCCTTCTCATCTACCAAGTATCTAGGGTAATTCTGCTCCAGTGGCTGTTCCCCTTATTACAGAAGCACTTAGTCTCGGGTTTGGTTTCAACCTTGGGTTTCTTCACTAGAGCAGCAGTTGATTTGCCGTTTCATGAAGTATCCCTTCTTGCCCTTGCCCTTCTTGAAACTAGTGGTTTCACCAACCATCAACAATTGATGCTCCTTCTTGATTTCTACTTTTGTGGTGTCAAACATCACGAATATCTCAAGGATCATCATATATGTCCCTGATATATCATAGTTCATCACGAAGCTCTAGAAGCTTGGTGGTAATGACTTCGGAGAAACATCACTATCTCATCTGGAGGATTAACTCCCACTCGATTCAAATGATTGTTGTACTCAGACAATCTGAGCACAAGCTCAACAATTGAGCTTTTCTCCCTTAGTTTGCAGGCTAAGAAAATCGTTGGAGGTCTTATACCTCTTGACGTGGGCACGAGCCTGAAATCCCAATTTTAGCCCTCGAAACATCTCATATGTTTCGTGACGTTTCAAAACGTCTTCGGTGCCTCATCTCTAAACCGTTTAACTGAACTATCACGTAGTTATCAAAATGTGCATGTCAGATGTTCGCAACATCCACAGACGACGTTCGAGGTTCAGCACACTGAGCGGTGCATTAAGGACATAAGCCTTCTATGAAGCAATGAGGACAATCCTCAGTTTATGGACCTAGTCCGCATAATTGCTACTATCATCTTTCAACTAAATTTTCTCTAGGAACATATCTAAACAGTAGAACTGAAGCGCGAGCTACGACATAATTTGCAAAGACCTTTTGACTATGTCCAGGATAATTAAGTTCATCTTATGAACTCCCACTCGGATAGACATCCCTCTAGTCATCTATGTGATTACATGATCCGAGTCAACTAGGCCGTGTCCGATCATCACGTGAGACGGACTAGTCAACATCGGTGAACATCTTCATGTTGATCGTATCTTCTATACGACTCATGTTCGACCTTTCGGTCTTCTGTGTTCCGAGGCCATGTCTGTACATGCTAGGCTCATCAAGTCAACCTAAGTGTTTGCATGTGTAAATCTGTCTTACACCCGTTGTATGTGAACGTTGGAATCTATCACACCCGATCATCACGTGGTGCTTCGAAACAACGAACTGTCATAACGGTGCACAGTTAGGGGGAACACTTTCTTGAAATTATTATGAGGGATCATCTTATTTACTACCATCGTTCTAAGTAAACAAGATGCAAAAACATGATAAACATCACATGCAATCAAATAATAGTGACATGATATGGCTAATATCATATAGCTCCTTTGATCTCCATCTTGGGGCTCCATGATCATCTTGTCACTGGCATGACACCATGATCTCCATCATCATGATCTCCATCATCGTGTCTCCATGAAGTTGCTCGCCAACTATTACTTCTACTACTATGGCTAACACGTTTAGCAATAAAGTAAAGTAATTTACATGGCGTTTCTCAATGACACACAGGTCATACAAAAAATAAAGACAACTCCTATGGCTCCTGCCGGTTGTCATACTCATCGACATGCAAGTCGTGATTCCTATTACAAGAACATGATCTCATACATCACATATATATCATTCATCACATCCTTTGGCCATATCACATCACAAAACACTTGCTGCAAAAACAAGTTAGACGTCCTCTAATTGTTGTTGCAAGTTTTTACGTGGCTGCTATAGGTTTCTAGCAAGAATGTTTCTTACCTACGCCAAAACCACAACGTGAATTGCCAATTTCTATTTACCCTTCATAAGGACCCTGTTCATCGAATCCGATCCGACTAAAGTGGGAGAGACAGACACCCGCCAGCCACCTTATGCAACTAGTGCATGTCAGTCGGTGGAACCGGTCTCACGTAAGCGTACGTGTAAGGTTGGTCCGGGCCGCTTCATCCCATGATGCCGCCGAATCAAGATAAGACTAGTAACGGCAAGATATTTGACAATATCGACGCCCACAACTACTTTGTGTTCTACTCGTGCATAGTAACTACGCATAGACCTAGCTCATGATGCCACCGTTGGGGAACGTAGCAGAAATTCAAAATTTTCTACGCATCACCAAGATCAATCCATGGAGTAATCTAGCAACGAGGGAAGGAGAGTGCATCTACATACCCTTGTAGATCGCTAAGCGGAAGTGTTCAAGTGAACGGGGTTGATGGAGTCGTACTCGTCGTGATCCAAATCACCGATGATCCTAGTGCCGAATGGACGGCACCTCCGCGTTCAACACACGTACAGCCCGGTGACGTCTCCTACGCCTTGATCCAGCAAGGGGAGAAGGAGAGGTTGGGGAAGACTCCATCCAGCAGCAGCACGACGGTGTGGTGGTGGTGAAGGAGCGCGGGACTCCAGCAGGGCTTTGCCAAGCACTACGAGAGACGAGGAGGGAGAGGGGTAGGGCTGCGCCAACAGGGAGATTGAATCGTGTGTCTTGGGCAGCCCCAAACCTCAAGTATATATAGGGGGAGGGGAGGGGCTGTGCCCCCACCTAGGGTTCCCTCCCTAGGGGTGGCGGCAGCCCCCAGATCCCATCTGGGTGGCGGCCACAAGGGGGAGAGGGGGAGGCGCACCTGGGGTGGGCCTTAGGGCCCATCTGCCCTAGGGTTTGCCCCCTTCCCCTCTTGGAGGTGCCTTGGGCCTTGGTGGGAGGCGCCCCAGCCCACCTAGGGGCTGGTCCCTTCCCACTATTGGCCCATGTAGGCCTCTGGGGCTGGTGGCCCCACCTGGTGGACCCCCGGACCCCTCCGGTGGTCCCGGTACACTACCGGTGATGCCCGGAACACTTCTGGTGGCCAAAACCATACTTCCTATATATCAATCTTTACCTCCGAACCATTCCAGAACTCCTCGTGACGTCCGGGATCTCATCCGGGACTCCGAACAACATTCAGTAACCGCGTACATACTTTCTCTATAACCCTAGCGTCATCGAACCTTAAGTGTGTAGACCCTACGGGTTCGGGAAACATGCAGACATGACCGAGACACCTCTCCGGTCAATAACCAACAGCGGGATCTGGATAGCCATGTTGGCTCCCACATGCTCCACGATGATCTCATCGGATGAACCATGATGTCGAGGACTTAATCAATCCCGTATACAATTCCCTTTGTCTAGCGGTACGATACTTGCCCGAGATTCGATCATCGGTATCCCGATACCTTGTTCAATCTCGTTACCGGCAAGTCTCTTTACTCGTTCCATAACACATCATCCCGTGATCAACTCCTTGATCACATTGTGCACATTATGATGATGTCCTACCGAGTGGGCCCAGAGATACCTCTCCGTTTACACGGAGTGACAAATCCCTGTCTCAATTCGTGCCAACCCAACAGACACTTTCGGAGATACCTGTAGTGTACCTTTATAGCCACCTAGTTACGTTGTGACGTTTGGCACACCCAAAGCACTCCTACGGTATCCGGGAGTTGCACAATCTCATGGTCTAAGGAAATGATACTTGACATTAGAAAAGCTTTAGCATACGAACTACATGATTTTGTGCTAGGCTTAGGATTGAGTCTTGTCCATCACATCATTCTCCTAATGATGTGATCCCGTTATCAACGACATCCAATGTCCATGATCAGGAAACCGTAACCATCTATTGATCAACGAGCTAGTCAACTAGAGGCTTACTAGGGACATGGTGTTGTCTATGTATCCACACATGTATCTGAGTTTCCTATCAATACAATTCTAGCATGGATAATAAACGATTATCATGAACAAGGAAATATAATAATAACCAATTTATTATTGCCTCTAGGGCATATTTCCAACAGTCTCCCACTTGCACTAGAGTCAATAATCCAGTTCACATCGATATGTGATTAACACTCAATGTCACATCCCCATGTGACTAACACCCAAAGAGTTCTGGGTTTGATCATGTTATGCTTGTGAGATAAAAGAAGGCCCAAATAAAAAAATGAGAGAAAAAGAGAGAAGGGACAATGTTATTATCCTTTTTCCACACTTGTGCTTCAAAGTAGCACCATGATCTTCATGATAGAGAGTCTCATATGTTATCACTTTAATATAGTAGTTGAAATTTTACATTATAGAACTTGGCTTGTATATTCCAATGATGGGCTTCCTCAAAATGCCATAGGTCTTCGTGAGCAAGCAAGTTGGATGCACATCCACTTAGTTTCTTTTTGAGCTTTCATACACTTATAGCTCTAGTGCATCCGTTTCATGGCAATCCCTACTCACTCACATTGATATATATTGATGGGCATCTCCATAGCCCATTGGTACGCCTAGTTGATGTGAGACTATCTTCTCCTTTTTTGTCTTCTCCACAACCACCATTCTATTCCATATATAGTGCTATGTCCATGGCTAATGCTCATGTATTGCATGAAGATTGAAAAAGTTTGAGAACATCAAAAGTATGAAACAATTGCTTGGCTTGTCATCGGGGTTGTGCATGATTTAAATACTTTGTGTGGTGAAGATATAGCATAGCCATACTATATGATTTTGTAGGGATAACTTTCTTTGGCCATGTTATTTTGAGAAGACATAATTGCTTAGTTTTTATGCTTGAAGTATTATTATTTTTATGTCAATATTAAACTTTTGTCTTGAATCTTTCGGATCTGAATATTCATTCCACAATAAAGAGAATTACATTGAGAATTATGTTAGGTAGCATTCCACATCAAAAATTCTGTTTTTATCATTTACCTACTCGAGGACGAGCAGGAATTAAGCTTGGGGATGCTTGATACGTCTCCAACGTATCTATAATTTTTGATTGTTCCATGCTATTATATTATCTGTTTTGGATGTTAGTGGGCTTTATTTTACACTTTTATATTATTTTTGGGACTAACCTACTAACCCAAGGCCTAGTGCAAATTGCTGTTTTTTTTGCCTATTTCAGTGTTTCGCAGAAAAGGAATATAAAACAGAGTCCAAACGGAATGAAACCTTCGGCAGAGTTATTTTTTTGTAACAAACGTGATCCAGAGGACCTGGAGTGGACGTCAAGAAACAAATGAGGAGTCCACGAGGCAGGGGGCGCCTACCCCCTGGGCACGCCCTCCCCCTTGTGGCCCAACCAACCTACTTCTGCCTCCTATATATACTCATATACCCTGAAAACATCCGGGAGCACCACAAAACCCTATTTCCACCACCGCAACCTTCTGTACCCAAGAGATCCCATCTTGGGGCCTTTTCCAGAGCTCCACCAGAGGGGGCATCAATCACGGAGGGCCTCTACATCAACTCCATGGCCTCTCCGGTGATGTGTGAGTAGTTTACTTCAGACCTTCGGGTCCATAGTTATTCGCTAGATGGATTCTTCTCTCTCTTTGGATCTCAATACAAAGTTCTCCTCGATCTTCTTGGAGATCTATTCGTTGTAACTCTTTTTGCGGTGTGTTTGTCGAGATCCGATGAATTGTGGGTTTATGATCAAGTCTATCTATGAACAATATTTGATTCTTCTCTGAAATCTTTTATGTATGATTGGTTATCTTTGCAATTCTCTTCGAATTATCAGTTTGGTTTGGCCTACTATATTGATCTTTCTTTCAATGGGAGAAGTGCTTGGCTTTGGGTCCAATCTTGCGGTGCTCGATCCCAGTGATAGAAAGGGAAACAACACGTATTGTATTGTTGCCATCGAGGATAAAATATGGGGTTTATATCATATTGCTTGAGTTTATCCCTCTACATCATGTCATCTTACCTAATGCGTTACTCTGTTCTTATGAACTTAATACTCTAGATGCATGCTGGATAGCGATCGATGTGTGGAGTAATAGTAGTAGATGTAGGCAGGAGTTGATCTACTTGTCATGGACGTGATGCCTATATACATGATCATGCCTAGATATTCATATTCGCTTTTCTATCAATTGCTGGACAGTAATTTGTTCACCCACCGTAATACTTATGCTATCTTGAGAGAAGCCACTAGTGAAACCTATGCCCCCGGGGTCTACCTTTTATCATATAAGTTTCCAATCTATTTTACTTTGCAATCTTTACTTTCAATCTTTATCATAAAAATACAAAAAAAATATCTTATTATTATTATCTCTATCAGATCTCACTCTCGTAAGTGACCGTGAAGGGATTGACAACCCCTTTATCGCATTGGTTGCGAGTTCTTATTTGTTTGTGTAGGTACGAGGGACTTGCGTGTGGCCTCCCACTGGATTGATACCTTGGTTCTCAAAAACTGAGGGAAATACTTACACTACTTTGCTGCATCACCCTTTCCTCTTCAAGGGAAAACCAACGCAGTGCTCAAGAGGTAGAAGTGGCCTCCCTCACCGCCTCTTTGCTCTATAACTACCCCAATATTCCAGAAACCCTAGGGGAGTCGACGAAAATCAATTCCAGGCGCCGCAAGTTCCAGAAACCGCATATCCAATCTAGACACCATCACAGAGGGGTTCATCATCCTCATTGGTGCCTCTCCGATGATGCGTGAGTAGTTCATTGTAGATCTACGGGTTCGTAGTTACTAGCTAGAGGGCTTCCTCTCTCTCTCTCTCTCTCTCTCTCTCTCTCTCTCTCTTATGATTCTCAATACAATGGTCTCTTGGGGATCTTTTTGATGTAACTCTTTTTGCGGTGTGTTTGTTGGGATCCGATGAACTTTGAGTTTATGATCATATCTATGTTTTTATCCATGAAAGTTATTTGAGTATTTTGGTCTCTTATATGCATGATTACTTATAGCCTCGTATTTCTTCTTCGAATCTTTGGTTTAGTTAGGCCGACTAGATCGATTTTTCTTGCCATGGGAAGAGGTGCTTTGTGATGGGTTCAATCTTACGGTGCTCAATCCCAGTGACAGAAGGGGAACCGACATGTATGTATCGTTTCTATTAAGGATAACACGATGGGGTCTATTTCTACATAAATAGATCTTGTCTACATCTTGTCATCGTTTTTATTGCATTACTCCGTTTCTCCATGAACTTAATACACTAGATGCATGCTGGATAGCGGTCGATGTGCGGAGTAATAGTAGTAGATGCAGGCAAGAGTTGGTCTACAAATCTTGGATGTGATGCCTATATAATGAACACTGCCTGGATATCGTCATAAATATTTGAAGTTCTATCAATTGCCTAACAGTAATTTGTTTACCCACCGTGTGCTATTTTTCTCGAGAGAATCCACTAGTGCAACCTACGGCCCCAGGGTCTCTTCTTTATTATATTTGCCTTCGAGATCTATTTTTATTCGCTTTTTATTTCAGATCTATTAATCCAAAAACCCAAAAATACCTCGCTGCACTTTATTTTATTTTGCATTTATTCGCAATCTATTTATCCAATCTATCATATTGTTATCCCGTCAACTTGACAATTTCTGGCACCGTTACCTGAAAGGGATTGACAGCCCCTTTAACACGTGGGGTTGCAAGTATTTGTTCTTTGTGTGCAGGTACTGTTTACGTAGTGTTGCATTCGATAATCTTGGTCTCATCACTAAGGGAAATACCTACCGTCGATGTGTGCTACCTCTTGAGCATGCGTTGGTTTTTCCCTTGAAGAGGAAAGGGTGATGCAGCAAAGCAGCATAAGTATTTCCCTCAGTTTTTGAGAACCAAGGTATCAATCCAGTAGGAGACCACGCGCGAGTCACCTCGTACCTACACAAACAAATAAGAACCTCGCAACCAACGCGATAAAGGGGTTGTCAATTCCTTCACGGCCACTTGCAAGAGTGAGATCTAATAGAGATAATAATAATAAGATAAATATTTTTGGTATTTTTATGATATAGATTGAAAGTAAAGATTGCAACATAAAATAGATTAGAAACTCATATGATGGAAAATAGACCCGGGGGCCATAGGTTAGTGGCTTCTCTCAAGATAGCATAAGTATTATGGTGGCTGAACAAATTACTGTCGAGCAATTGATAGAATTGAGCATAGTTATGAGAATATCTAGGTATGATCATGTATATAGGCATCACATCCGTGACAAGTAGACCGACTCCTGGCTGCATCTAATACTATTACTCCACACATCGACCGCTATCCAGCATGCATCTAGAGTATTAAGTTCATAAGAACGAAGTAACGCTTTAAGCAAGATGACATGATGTAGAGGGATAAACTCATGCAATATGATATAAACCCCATCTTTTTATCCTCGATGGCAACAATACAATACGTGTCATTTCCCCTACTGTCACTGGGATCGAGCACCGCAAGATTGAACCCAAAGCTAAGCACTTCTCCCATTGCAAGAAAGATCAATCTAGTAGGCCAAACCAAACTGAAAATTCGAAGAGACTTGCAAAGATAACCAATCATACATAAAAGAATTCAGAGAAGATTCAAATATTGTTCATAGATAATCTGGATCATAAAGCCACAATTCATCGGATCTCGACAAACACACCGCAAAAGAAGATTACATCGAATAGATCTCCAAGAGAATCGAGGAGAACTTTGTATTGAGATCCAAAGAGAGAGAGAAGAAGCCATCTAGCTAATAACTATGGACCCGAAGGTCTGAGGTAAACTACTCACACATCATCGGAGGGGCGATGGAGTTGATGTAGAGGCCCTCCGTGATCAATGCCCCCTCCGGCGGAGCTCCGGAAAAGGCCCCAAGATGGGATCTCTTGGGTACAGAAGGTTGCGACGGTGGAATCAGGTTTTCGTGGTGCTCCCTGATGTTTTCAGGGTACGTAGGTATATATAGGAGGAAGAAGTAGGTCAGTGGAGCCACGAGGGGCCCACGAGGGTGGAGGGCGTGCCCAGGGGGGTAGGTGCGCCGTCCTGCCTCGTGGCTTCCTCGTTGGTTTCTTGATGTCCACTCAAGTCCTCTGTATCATGTTTGTTCCAAAAATCACGCTCCCGAAGGTTTCATTCCGTTTGGACTCCGTTTGATATTCTTTTTCCGCGAAACACTGAAATAGATATACAAACAACAATTTGGGCTGGGCCTCCGGTTAATAGGTTAGTCCCAAGAATAATATAGAAGTGTATAAATAAGCCCATTAAACATCCAGAACAGAATATATAATAGCATGGAGCAATAAAAAATTATTGATACGTTGGAGACGTATCAAGCATCCCCAAGCTTAATTCCTGCTCATCCTCGAGTAGGTAAATGATAAAAACAGAATTTTTGATGTGGAATGTGTCGTGGAATTGTCACGGCAGATGTCCTAGAGCAAGGACTTAGTCGTAGGGCCATCGCACTAGGAAGCTTAAAGGGGTTAATCGGGACAAAGGACACAAGAGGGTTTTTATACTAGTTCAGCCCCTTACGATGAAGGTAAAAGCCTACTCTAGTTGGGATTGGTATTGCTAAGTTTTCGATCTCCAAGAGGCTCAACTCGCCGGCTTGGTTATCGATGTCCTGTTTCTTGCCCTAAGCCACCACCGGGTCGTCCCCTTATATACATGGGTTGACGCCTGGTGGCCTACAGAGTCCCGGCCGGCTCATAATCGTGTCCGGCTCGGTGACTTCCTTTACATGCCTTTCTTTACAAGTCTTTCCTTACATACGGCGGTTTACAATATCGGGCCTTAAGCCGCCCCAGGCCTTTGGGCCTTCTATATGTTTAATAAACTATCATCTTGAATGTATATTGGGCTTCTTATGTAACCCGCCATTAGGGCTGACCCGGCCCCTCCTGGGCGGGTCATACTGGTAGTAATATCCCCAACATTAGGCCCCAGGTTGACTTTGAACTTTGTTCTTTGTCAATCTTCAATACTTAGATGGGATCCATCCTCTGTCTGAAAACTTCTGTAACCTGCCGTGACATCATCTTTTGAAAATACAAAAAGCTTTCATGATGTCACCTTCCAACGGGTCTTTTATTTTTTAATACCTTCCGAGAATCGAGGCGTCCGTTCAGTTGGATAATCATTATTCGGGTCTCCTTGATTTTCACGCCCGCCTGTTCGCTTACTCCCTTATAAATAGGCACGACCTAGGTCTTTTTCATTCTCCCCCTTCGGTCGTCTTCCTCCTCTCATCGTCTTACCAAGTCACCCAAAGGCCTGGAACCAAACATGGTTTTATTGTCAGGATATTTCTCCAGCAAACGAGAAGCCGCTGCCGGGTTACTGCCCGGTCGTCTTCTGGATAAGCTCACCATTGCTGAACGCAAGAGGCTGCTTCCATCCATCAGAAGAATCAACGCTTTGTTGGGCAATGGTTTAACCGGAGTAGATCTGACCCGCTGCTGGATCTCATGGCGGGTTATTCCATTAGGCCAAACTGATGTATGAATATGGCGGAAGCCCGGACGACTCTCTTCGTCACAGCCCAGTTGAACTCACCGAAGAAGACATTGTTTCAATGTCAACCCTTTTGGTGAATGGGAAATATGAAGATTGCAACATTGTTGGGTTAAATCCCTTCTGCAAGCTTAACCTGGTGCCAGAAGTAAGTATATTCTGATCTCTTTTCCTTTGTGTTTTGCCCAGCTATTATTTCTTTAACACTGATCTTTCTTCTTGTCTTTGCAGGCCAATTTTGACTTTTGGAAAGTGAAATATGACCACGAGGCTGCTAAGAAGGCAAAAGCCGCTGCCATGAACACCAAAAAGATGACCCGGAAGTCGAAGAAGAAAAAGAAAACCACCGCTGAAGATTTAATGAAACTTGATGATTCGTCTGACTCAGAGGTAGCCCTTGATTCCCTTGGCCAATTTTTTAACAATCTTATTGATACTGATCCTTACCAGGATGACACTGGGGCCAATCAGGCCGGGGAAGCGGAGGTAACTATCATTTCCTCTGACTCAGAGCCCTTACCAAGACACAAAGTTCGATGAGTGATCCGTAAAGTAAGGTTTTCTAACCCCTTAGCTCACTTGGATCCCAACTTTCATTTGGAAAAACATCAACATGAAAGCCGCTGTGAAGCTGGGATTGAAGACGAACCGGCTGTCGTCCTTCAACAGACCCCTCGGAAACGTCCGAACGAGGTTTACTTATTGCTATCTTTAACTCGCTTTAACGAATCCTGCTCCTCATATTTCTTTTAGCTCTTTTCTTTTATTCTTTCAGGAGGTGTCTCATTCCTCAGGCGACTCATCTCAAACACAATTCCCAGCTTTCAAGACTGCACCTGGGTAATCAGAAATCCTCTTTTCTTCTGGGTCGCTCAATTGCACCTTGATGCTGACAATCCTGCAATATTTTTTCCTTAGCGGCCAGGCTAAATCCAAGAAGGCGAAGGCAGCAAAACCGGCGGAAGACCCACTAGTGCTAGCATCTGACCTGGCTAGGCCGCCTTCTCCATTTACTGACGCCCCAGAAGACCCGCCTATTGTCAATGAAACAAATCCTCCGGAGCCGTCCCTTGACGAAGCCACTATGAATCCTTCTACAACTGGACCGTCGAGCTCAACCGACCCGCCGTCTCCACGTGCTCAAGATGTTCAAATTACTGGGAGCTGCTTTGTTGAGCCGGGGAACCCAACAGTGTTGGCTCGATGCACAGCAAAGCAAGAAGCATTGGAGAGGCAGAAGGTTCACTTTGATGTTGCCAACTATGACCGTCTCAATGCCAGTGATATCTTATCCAGTTATCTCAGTCATGTACACTCCAGTCGTGAGTCTGAGATCGAGATGGTCAAGCAGTTTCAGTTGAAGTATGAGGTATGTTGTTTCCGGTTTACCAATATTCCTTCAGCTTCCAAGTCTTCAGATTATGAGAGAAACGGAATAACCTGTAGACTTAAAATATAGGCCGAAATTTTTACCTCTGAATCTTTGCCTGACATTGATAGAACAAAACTTCACCCATAGTCCCCAAGGACCGGTTCATTTTGATCATTAATGAATCGGTACTTTAGAATTTAAAACCATTTGCAAAGTACTTAACACTCCGGTTTAACCTTGATAAACTTGCTGAACTGCGTACATTAGCCCCCAAGTGCCAAGTGTTGTTACTTTGTAAAGGACTCGGGACTTCAAATATGTTGGTAGAATCGTAAAAATTTGATTTGGCATACATTAGCCCCCAAGTGTCAAGTGGTTTACTCGTAAAGTACTTTGAGACTTGAATCTTTGAATTTGAATATTTGAATTTGAAACCAAGTCTTGACTTACCTGAACATTTCACAGAATGCCTTGTCTGAATTGAACTCTCATTGTCAGACGCAAAGACCCGGCTATCAAGTCAGGAGTCTGAAATCAAATCTTCCACTTCCAAACTGCAAATGAGCCTTTCTGCAACGGAAAATTTGAAGACTAGCTTTGCTGCCAAGGAGAAGGTTTGGGAAAATGAGAAAACACTTCTGACCCGACGAGCTGAGACGGCCGAAACAGCTCTGAAAGAAATTTCAACAAAGCTGAACGGTTTAAAGGGCCGGGTGTCTCAGATGGTCGCTGCTATCTTTGGTAAGCTGCCTGATTTGACCTTTCACATAATTTTTGCCAAACCGGAGTATAATCCGCCAACTTACCCTGTTAAAAAATATATGCAGGTTCACGAAGTAAAAATCTGAGCCAAGACCCATTGATTAAACTGAAGGCAGTATACACCTTGGTTGAACAATTATATATTGGTGCACAACGGGCTCTGGCCGCTATCTCTCCTACAAATCAAGGACCCAACCGGCTTAGCGATGTCCTGAAGAAGCTGTCCATCCTTCCTGCTAGATTCCAAGAAGTAAAACGCTCCTGCGCGCGAGCTGGAGCTTTGACTACCCTAAGCCACTCCAAGGCTTGGGTGCCAAACTTAGACCCGACGGACATAGCAAGAGGTTACCCTACTGTGAAGGAGCACATGTCTCCGTTTGATCAGGATGATTTCATAGCGTGTGTACGCGAAGTCCGGCCTCAGGCGACTAGTCTTGGAGATGACACCAATGTTGACAAGTACCAGCCAGGTTTTGATAGTGAAAATAAGAAGATGGCCACTCCTTCATACAAAGTAACAGATCTGATCCCACCAGTGAGAGCAGATACCTTTGCCCCGGAAATTGACCCGGTCGGCCTGATTGACGATGAAGCCGAATTTGTCGCCATGAACGGCTTTGATTGGTCAAAAATCCAACTTCCAGCAAACAGAAGGTGGTGAACCGGCGAGGGAGGGACGATGATCATCTTCATAGGCTTACAAAGCCTTGTAATAACTTAGCTGTTAAAACACCGCATGTTTGCTTATGCCGTCGTGCATAAAATACTTCTATGTGAATCTGCTTCCAGATGTCAATGTATGCATTGTTTAATGTTTGTCTCTGCGATATTTGAACTCTGTTCCTGTGAATACAAGAAACTTGCAAGGCGGTTTAGAACCAAACGGGCTTAAACACCCCAATTTACAGCCAATATATTTACCTCAATAAAAAACAGATACAAATATAAAGAGAGGATAAGGTTTAAAACTAATTCTTGAGTTAACGCAGCGGGTAAGCGCGTATAAGTAAGAACCATACCTTGTCCTTGTTGATCCTTAGATCGCCGGTTTTAATAATCCGGGTGGGGAACTTGATAATTCAATATGTATGAAATTTTAATACTTCTTGAATACTTGATAACCCACAAGTATAGGGGATCGCAACAGCTTTTGAGGGTAGAGTATTCAACCCAAATTTGTTGATTCGACACAAGGGGAGCCAAAGAATATTCTCAAGTATTAGCAGCTGAGTTGTCAATTCAACCACACCTGGAAACTTAGTATCTGCAGCAAAGTGTGTAACAGCAAAGTAATATGATAGTGGTGGTAGCGGCAACAAAAGTAAAGACAGCAAAAGTAATGTTTTTGGTATTTTGTAGTGATTGTAATAATAGCAGCGAGAAAGTAAATAAGCGTAAACCAGTATATGGAAAAGTCGTAGGCACCGGATCAGTGATGGATAATTATGCGGGATGCGGTTCATCATGTAATAGTCATAACATAGGGTGACACAGAACTAGCTCCAATTCATCAATGTAATGTAGGCATGTATTCCGTATATAGTCATACGTGCTTATGGAAAAGAACTTGCATGACATCTTTTGTCCTACCCTCCCGTGGCAGCGGGGTCCTATTGAAACTAAGGGATATTAAGGCCTCCTGTTAATAGAGAACCGAAACAAAGCATTAGCACATAGTGAATACATGAACTCCTCAAACTATGGTCATCACCGGGAGTGGTCCCGATTATTGTCACTTCGGGGTTGCCGGATCATAACGCATAGTAGGTGACTATAGACTTGCAAGATAGGATCAAGAACTCACATATATTCATGGAAACATAATAGGTTCAGATCTGAAATCATGGCACTCGGGCCCTAGTGACAAGCATTAAGCATAGCAAAGTCATAGCAACATCAATCTCAGAACATAATGGATACTAGGGATCAAACCCTAACAAAACTAACTCGATTACATGATAAATCTCATCCAACCCATCACCGTCCAGCAAGCCTACGATGCAATTACTCACGCACGGCGGTGAGCATCATGAAATTGGTGATGGAGGATGGTTGATGATGACGACGGCAACGAATCCCCCTCTCCGGAGCCCAGAACGGACTCCAGATCAGCCCTCCCTAGAGGATTTAGGGCTTGGTGGCGGCTTCGTATCGTAAAACGCGATGATTTCTTCTCTCTGATTTTTTCTCATCGAAACTCAATATATGGAGGTGGAGTTGGAGTCGGAGACGCAACAGGGGGCCCACGAGGCAGGGGGCGCGCCCTAGGGGGGGGGGCGCCCCCACCCTCGTGAGAAGGGTGTGGGCCCCCTGGTCTTCATCTTTGGCGAGGATTTTTTATTGTTTTTTCTAAGATGTTCCGTGGAGTTTCAGGTCATTTCGAGAATATTTGTTTTCTGCACATAAAACAACACCATGGTAATTCTGCTGAAAACAGCGTCAGTCCGGGTTAGTTCCATTCAAATCATACAAGTTAGAGTCCAAAACAAGGGCAAAAGTGTTTGGAAAAGTAGATATGACGGAGACGTATCAACTCCCCAAGCTTAAACCCTTGCTTGTCCTCAAGCAATTCAGTTGACAAACAGAAAGAAAAAAAGAAAAACTTTTACAAACTCTGTTTGCTCTTGTTGTTGTAACTATGTCAAGCCAGCATTCAAGTTTTCAGCATAGACCATAACTAACCACACTTGCAATAATTCTCAGGTCTCATCATTACTCATATCAATAGCATAATCAACTAGCAAGTCATAATAATAAATCTCGAATGACAACACTTTCTCGAAACAATCATAATATGATATAACAAGATGGTATCTCGCTAGCCCTTTCTGAGACCGCAAAACATAAATGCAGAGCACCTTTAAAGATCAAGGACTGACTAGACATTGTAATTCATGGTAAAAGAGATCCAATCATAGTCATACCCAATATAAATTAACAGTGATGAATGCAAATGACGGCTGTGCTCTCCAGCTAGTGCTTTTTAATAAGAGGGTGATGACTCAACATAAAAGTAAATGGATAGGCCCTTCGCAGAGGGAAGCAGGGATTTGTAGAGGTGCCAGAGCTCGGTTTTGAAATAGAGATAAATTGTATTTTGAGCGGTATACTTTCATTGTCAACGTAACAACTAAGAGATGGCGATATCTTCCATGCTAAACACATTATAGGTGGTTCCCAAACAGAATGGTAAAGTTTATACTCCCCCTCCACCAACAAGCGTCAATCCATGGCTTGCTCGAAACAACGAGTGCCTCCAACATACATCAGGTCCCAGGGGGAGTTTTGTTTGCAATTAATTTTGATTTAGTTTGCATAAAGCATGGGACTGGGCATCCCGGTGACCAGCCATTTTCTCGTGAGTGAGGAGCGGAGTCCACTCCTCTTGAGAATAACCCGCCTAACACGGAAGATAAGGGCAACCTTTGTTGATACATGAGCTATTCGAGCATACAAAACAGAATGTTTATTTGAAGGTTTAGAGTTTGGCACATACAAATTTACTTGGAACGGCAGGTAGATACCGCATATAGGAAGGTATGGTGGACTCATCTGGCATAACTTTGGGGTTTAAGGGATTGGATGCACAAGCAGTATTCCCGCTTAGTACAAGTGAAGGCTAGCAAAAGACTGGGAAGCGATCAACTAGAGAGCGACAACAACCATGTACATGCATTAAAATTAATAAACATTGGATGCAAGCATGAGTAGGATATAATCCACCATGAACATAAATATCGTGAAGGCTATGTTGATTTTGTTTCACCACATGCGTGAACATGTGCCAAGTCAAGTCACTTAAATCATTCAAAGGAGGATACCACCCCATCATACCACATCATAATCATCTCAATAGCATGTCGGCATACAAGGTAAATCATTATAACTCATAGCTAATCAAGCATGGCACAAGCAACTCTGATCTCTAATTGTTATTGCAAACATGTTTATTCATAATAAGCTGAATCAAGAACGACAGGCTCACCATATTTACAAAAAGAAAAGAGGTCGAGTTCATACCAGCTTTTCTCATCTCAGTCAGTCCATCATATATCATCATAATTGCCTTTCACTTGCACGATCGAACGGTGTGAATAATAATAAGAGTGCACGTGCATTGGACTAAACTGGAATCTGCGAGCATTCAATAAACAGGAGAAGACAAGGCAATATGGGCTCTTGGTTAAATCAACAATAATGCATATAAGAGCCACTTCAACAATTTAATTATGGTCTTCTCCTACTGACCCCCAAATAAAAGAAAAGAAATAAAACTATTTACACGGGAAAGCTCCCAACAAGCAAAAGAAGAATGGGAAATATTTTTGGGTTTTATTTTTAATTATTACTACTACGGTAGAAAAATAAACTACTACTAATTTTTTTTAGTTTTTCTTAAGGTCTAACAAACACACAAGAAGAAAGCAGGAAAAAGAAAATAAACTAGCATGGAAATTACAGTGAAAAAGTATGAGCACCGACATCTAGCAATGAGTGTGCGTGAACATAAATGTAATGTCGGTGAGAAATACATACTCCCCCAAGCTTAGGCTTTTGACCTAAGTTGGTCTATGGCCACGGCTGGCCTGGCGGATATCCATAATAATAATTGTTGGGGTCGTACTGTGATGAGGAAGAAGAAGGCTCTGATTGCCACTGGCTGGCAATCATCTCCGGATCCCACTGATAGTTAGACTGCCGTGAAGGATCAAATTGTGGTTCCGGTTCTGGCTCCTCGACTGGTGCAGGGTTCCGGTAGGCGTGAATAGCCATCAACGGAACAAGGTACGTGCCTGCAGTCAAATCAAACAAAGAAGGAGCAGGCAAGGTAATAGTCTCAGGATGATGTTTATTAAAGAACAATTGATATTTAAGCTCCCCTGCCCTATTTTTAACAATAAAATCATGTGCCACCATACTTTTATGATCTAGATAAACACGGGGCAGCACCTTTTCTTCCTTCTCAGCATGCCTAATAGGTATGTTAAAATGTGCGGCTAGGCATGTGGCATAGATGCCTCCAAAGATGGGGCCCTTACTACAATTCATATTTAACCGTCTAGCAATAATACCGCCCAAACTAAAAGTGTTATCACTGTATAAACCTTCGAGCAGAATAATTAAATCAGGGATGCTCAGGTTTCTAGAATTTCCGCGTCCAATTAAACAACGACTAGCAAATAATGCAAAGTAACGCAAAACAGGAAAATGTATGCTAGTGATTCGTGCACCGGAAACTTTCCTAGTTTCTCCTACAGTGATATTATCAATAAACCCAGCCACATCATCATGATGTGGTTCTTCTGTCTTGCCCTCAAAAAGGACTAAACAAATCCGACAGAAATCATAAAGTGACATTTCCTTATGCTCATCATATAAATGAAACTCCACCGTAGGTGGTGAGTCCCTAGAATGAAAATGAAAGTTTTGCACAAAGGTATTTGTGAGTAAGAGATACTGATCGCATTGGTCGTGGAGGAAAGCGGTGAGGCCTGCATTGTGAGCCAATTCATAAAAATCTTCATAGATACCGGCTGCTCTCAAGAAATCATCAGAAGGCCATTCACACGCCCGAATCTCTGCGGTGCGCGGCAAATTATACTTAGGCCTCGGTGCCTTTTCGTTCGAGATTTGGCTCGATGAGCCCCTCAATAATCTCCTCATCATTTTCTGAAAAATTCTGAAATTTTTAGTAACTTCAAACAAAAGTGAACCAACTTCAATAAAACTGATAGCAACTACTCCTACAAGTTCCTAGAGCCTATATCAAGCATTAGAACTACTTGGAACCATATAAATTTGACATGCAATCTCAAGAACATGGTCACCTATGCAACACAAATTTGCAAAGAATAAAGCACTAGAACAAAAACTAATTGGACCAATGGAGGAGTCACATACCAAGGAACAATCTCCCCAAGCAATTTTGAGAGAGGTGCTTTGAGCAAGGAGATCGAAAATCGCAGCAAAAGTGGCTGGAACTCGTGCTTGAGTAGATTTTTAGGGTTTGTGTGAGATAGAGGAAGAAGATGGGTGCTGGGATAAGTGGAGGAGGGCCACCGTGGGCCCACGAGGCAGGGGGCGCGCCCTATAGGGGGGGGGCGCCCACCACCCTCGTGGCCAGGTGGCAGCTCCTCCCGCGGTAATTTTTGCACAGTAAATCCTCAAATATTCCTGAAAAAAATCATATTAAATTGGCATGGCATTCCGAGGACTTTTATTTTCGGGATATTTTTATATTGCACAGATAAGTCAGGAAACAGACAGAAAAATACTATTTTTACTTTATTTAATATAAATAACAGAAAATATAGAGAGGGTACAGAAGTTTGTGCTTCTAGTTTCATCCATCTCATGCTCATAAAAAAGAATCCACTAACAAGGTTGATCAAGTCTTGTTAACAAACTCATTCCGATAATCATGAAACCGGAGAAATTTCGAATAACACTAAGTTACCTCAACGGGGATATGCACATCCCCAATAATAAGAATATCATATTTCTTCTTGACAGTAGGAAGAGGAAATTCAAAACCTCCAAATATAATCGATGGAATTTTTCCAATAGAGTTGATACTATGAACTTGAGGTTGTTTCCTCGGAAAGTGTACCGTATGCTCATTACCATTAACATGAAAAGTGACATTGCCTTTGTTGCAATCAATAACAACCCCTGCAGTATTAAGAAAAGGTCTTCCAAGAATAATAGACATACTATCATCCTCAGGAATATCAAGTATAACAAAGTCCGTTAAAATAGTAACGTTTGCAACCACAACAGGCACATCCTCACAGATACCGACACGTATAGCAGTTGATTTATCAGCCATTTGCAAAGATATTTCAGTAGGTGTCAGCTTATTCAAGTCAAGTCTACGATATAAAGAGAGAGGCATGACACTAACACCGGCTCCAAGATCACATAAAGCAGTTTTAATATAATTCTTTTTAATGGAGCAAGGTATAGTAGGTACTCCGGGGTCTCCAAGTTTCTTTGGTATTCCACCCTTAAAAGTATAAATAGTAAGCATGGTGGAAATTTCAGCTTCCGGTATCTTTCTTTTATTAGTAATGATATCCTTCATATATTTAGCATAAGGATTCGTTTTGAGCACATCAGTTAATCGCATACGCAAAAAGATAGGCCTAATCATTTCAGCAAAACGCTCAAAATCCTCATCATCTTTTTTCTTGGATGGTTTCGGAGGAAAAGGCATGGGTTTCTGAACCCAAGGTTCCCTTTCTTTACCATGTTTCCTAGCAACAAAGTCTCTTTTATCATAACGTTGATTCTTTGATTGTGGGTTATCAAGATCAACAACAGGTTCAATTTCTACATCATTATCATTACTAGGTTGAGCATCATCATGAACATCATCATTAATATTTTTACTAGGTTCATGTTCATTACCAGATTGTGTTTCAGCATCAGACATAGATATATCATTTGGATTATCAGGTGGTTCAGCAATAGGTTCACTAGAAGTTTGCACAGTTCTATCATTTTTCTTCTTCTTCTTTTTAGAAGAACTAGGAACATCAATATTATTTCTTTGAGAATCTTGATCGATTCTCTTAGGGTGGCCTTCAGGATATAAAGGTTCCTGAGTCATTCTACCTGTTCTAGTAGCCACTCTAACAGCATAATCATTTTTCTTTCTATTCATTTCATGAAGCACTTCTTTTTGAGCCTTAAGTACTTGTTCTACTTGAGTGGTAACCATAGAAGCTTGTTTGCTAACAAGTTTAAGTTCACCTTTAATATCAGCCATATAATCACCCAAGCGTCTAATCATATAAGCATTTTCTTTTAATTGTCTACCAAAATAAGCATTGAAGTCGTCTTGCTTATACATAAAGCTATCAAACTCATCCAAGCATTGACTAGCAATTTTAGTAGGAGGGACTTCAGCTTCATCATATCTATAGAGAGAATTTACCTTTACTACCTGTGTCGGGATATCGGGATCAGGAGGTTCTTCAACAAATAAATAATTGAGATCATAAGTTTCTTCAACAGGCGATGAATTAAGACCATGTATTTCTTCAATAGGAGGTAAATTCTTAACGTCTTCAGCTTTAATACCTTTCTCTTTCATAGATTTCTTTGCCTCTTGCATATCTTCGGGACTTAGAAATAGAGCACCTCTCTTCTTCGGAGTTGGTTTAGGAATAGGCTCAGTATTTGGAGCAGGAGCTGGCTCAGGAGGTGCCCAATTATTTTCATTTGTCAACATATTATTCAATAGAATTTCAGCTTCATCCGGTGTTCTTCCCTGAAAAGAGAACCAGCACAACTATCCAGGTAATCTCTGGAAGCATCGGTTAGTCCATTATAAAAGATATCAAGTATTTCAGGTTTCTTAAGAGGATGATCAGGCAAAGCATTAAGTAACTTGAGAAGCCTCCCCCAAGCTTGTGGGAGACTCTCTTCTTTAATTTGCACAAAGTTGTATATTTCCCTCAAAGCAACTTGTTTCTTATGAGCAGGGAAATATTTAGCAGAGAAGTAATAAATCATATCATGGGGACTACGCACACAACCAGGATCAAGATAATTAAACCATATCTTAGTATCAGCCTTTAATGAGAACGGAAATATTTTGAGTATATAAAGGTAACGCGATCTCTCATCATTAGTAAACAGGGCAACTATATCATTTAACTTAGTAAGATGTGCCACAACAGTTTTAGATTCATAGCCATAAAACGGATCAGATTCAACCAAAGTAATTATATTAGGATCAACAGAGAATTCATAATCTTTATCAGGAACACATATAGGTGAAGTAGCAAAAGCAGGGTCGGGTTTCATTCTATCTCTAAGTGATTCTTTGTTCCATTTAATTAATAACCTCTTAATCTCATATCTATCTTTGAAAGCAAAAATAGCGGCAGAAGATTCCATATCAAAAAGATAACCTTCAGGAATAACAGGCATATTTTCATCATCACTATCGTCATCGTATTCAAATTCAATAATTTCTTTTTCTCTAGCCCTAGCAATTTGTTCATCAAGAAATTCACTAAGGGGCACAGTAGTATCAGGCATAGAAGCGGTTTCATCATAAGTATCATGCATAGCAGAAGTGGCATCATCAATAACATGCGACATATCAGAACGAATAGCAGAAGCAGATGTAGGTGTCGCAAACTTACTCATAACAGAAGGTGAATCAAGTGCAGAGCTAGATGGCAGTTCCTTACCTCCCCTCGTAGTTGAGGGCTGGATCTTGGTTTTTGGATCTCTCAAGTTCTTCATAGTGTCCAGCAGATATAAATCCCAAGTGACTCAAAGAATAGAGCTATGCTCCCCGGCAACGGCGCCAGAAAAAGGTCTTGATAACCCACTAGTATAGGGGATCCCAACAGCTTTCGAGGGTAGAGTATTCAACCCAAATTTGTTGATTCGACACAAGGGGAGCCAAAGAATATTCTCAAGTATTAGCAGCTGAGTTGTCAATTCAACCACACCTGGAAACTTAGTATCTGCAGCAAAGTGTGTAATAGCAAAGTAATATGATAGTGGTGGTAGCGGCAACAAAAGTAAAGACAGCAAAAGTAATGTTTTTGGTATTTTGTAGTGATTGTAACAGTAGCAGCGGGAATGTAAATAGGCGTAAACCAGTATATGGAAAACTCGTAGGCACCAGATCAGTGATGGATAATTATGCCGGATGCGGTTCATCATGTAACAGTCATAACATAGGGTGACACAGAACTAGCTCCAATTCATCAATGTAATGTAGGCATGCATTCCGTATATAGTCATACGTGCTTATGGAAAAGAACTTGCATGACATCTTTTGTCCTACCCTCCCGTGGTAGCGGGGTCCTATTGGAAACTAAGGGATATTAAGGCCTCCTTTTAATAGAGAACCGGAACAAAGCATTAGCACATAGTGAATACATGAACTCCTCAAACTATGGTCATCACCGGGAGTGGTCCCGATTATTGTCACTTCGGGGTTGCCGGATCATAACACATAGTAGGTGACTATAGACTTGCAAGATAGGATCAAGAACTCACATATATTCATGAAAACATAATAGGTTTAGATCTGAAATCATGGCACTCGGGCCCTAGTGACAAGCATTAAGCATAGCAAAGTCATAGCAACATCAATCTCAGAACATAATGGATACTAGGGATAAAACCCTAACAAAACTAACTCGATTACATGATAAATCTCATCCAACCCATCACCGTCCAGCAAGCCTATGATGCAATTACTCACGCACGATGGTGAGCATCATGAAATTGGTGATGGAGGATGGTTGATGATGACGACGGAGACGAATCCCCCTCTTTGGAGCCCCGAACGGACTCCAGATCAGCCCTCCCGAGAGGTTTTAGGGCTTGGCGGCGGCTCCTATTGTAAAACGCGATGATTTCTTCTCTCTGATTTTTTTCTCATCGAAACTCAATATATGGAGGCGGAGTTGGAGTCGGAGATGCAACAGGGGGCCCACGAGGTAGGGGGCGCGCCCCCCACCCTCATGAGAAGGGTGTGGGCCCCCTGGTCTTCATCTTTGGCGAGGATTTTTTATTGTTTTTTCTAAGATGTTCCGTGGAGTTTCAGGTCATTCCGAGAATATTTGTTTTGTGCACATAAAACAACACCATGGTAATTCTGCTGAAAACAACGTCAGCCCGGGTTAGTTCCATTCAAATCATACAAGTTAGAGTCCAAAACAAGGGAAAAAGTGTTTGGAAAAGTAGATACGACGGAGATGTATCAATACTCAATGATCATCATATCTTAGTAGCTCGTACCTTTGGATCCTTGAGCCACTGGCTTGAATAACCCGGGCGGCTGTGTTGTTCAATAATTGAGCCGATGAAGAAAACGAGGCTATCTTCTTTGTAATATTGAAACAACAAAAGCTAAAAGGCAAGCAACAGATAATGAACATAATGTTAACTCTGTATTCAAAAGGCTGGGGGTTTCTGATTCGAATACGATCAGTAAACCGGACCAAAGGGGTTAAGCTAAGGTTCGAATACGACCATATAGCCCGCAGTGATTTTGGTGCTGCGCCGATCAAGAGGGTACCGACAACTATGTTCTCTTTGGTTCGAATACGACCTATGTTTGAACAGGAAGCCTCCAAATGACCTTGAGAGGTTTTTAACGACCCTGATTCGAATACGATCCAAGTCGAACTCAAAAGGGGTTAAGTTGTGATTCGGATACGATCAAGAAGCCCCCAAGTGAGTTTGGCCTTGAGCCGATCAAGAGGGTTACGACAGCTATGTTCTCCTTGGTTCGAATATGACCTATGTTTGAACAAGAAGCCCCCAAGTGACCTTGAGATTTGCAGCTAGATTCGGGTACGATCATAAGCCGGACCAAAAAGGTTTAAACTTGATAAGTATGATCAGCTCCTTAATAGTCATTTGTAAGTAAGAAATAATAAAGATGTATAGTCTGTGAAAAGAAAAGAGACCGATGGTCTTACTTTATTGCTTATCATAGTATATACAACATGAACGTATGTACATGTTGAGAGCCGGTGGCTCAGGTGTAATATGGCCGAAGTTGAGCAATGTTCCATGGCCGGCGGGTCTCCTCTTCCGACTTACGTGAGTCTGCATGCTCTCGAATGTCAATGAGGTAATATGACCCATTGTTAAATTTTTACTAACCACAAAGGGTCCCTCCCAAGGTGGGGATAACTTGTGTGCATCTGAAAGATCCTGGATGAGCCGGAGCACCAAGTCGCCTTCCTGAAAATTCCTGGACTTAACCCGGCGGCTGGGATAACGATGCAGGTCCTGTTGATAAATTGCTGACCGTGCCGCTGCTAAGTCCCTTTCTTCATCCAGCAAATCAAGCGCATCCTGTCTGGCTTTTTCATTGTTAGCTTCAACATAATCCGCCACACGGGGCGAGTCATGACGGATGTCACTAGGCAACACTGCTTCTGCTCCGTAAACCATGAAGAAGAGTGTGTAACTCGTAGACCTGTTGGGCGTAGTATTGATGTTCCATAACACTGAGGGTAATTCCTCTACCCAACAACCCGGCGTTTGCTATAAAGGAACCATAAGCTGGGGTTTTAGCCCTTTCAGAATTTCCTGATTGGCTCTCTCAGCTTGACCATTGGATTGAGGATGAGCTACAAAAGAAACATCAAGCCGGATGTGCTCTCGCTGACAAAACTCCTCCATAGCCCCTTGGGACAGATTAGTGCCATTATCTATGATAATACTATGTGGAAAACCGATACGGAAGATTACTTTTTTCATGAACTGAACTGCCGTGGCTGCATCACACTTACTCACAGGCTCTGCCTCAACCCATTTGGTGAACTTATCAACTGCCACCAAGAGATGTGTCTTTTTATCCTTAGACCTTTTGAAAGGTCCCACCATGTCAAGCCCCCAGACCACAAATGGCCAAGTGATTGGAATCATCCAGAGCTCTTGAGCCGACACATGCGCTTGTCATGCAAATTTTTGACATCCATCACATCTACTGACCAAATCTTCTGCATCAGCGTGAGCTGTTAACCAGTAAAAACCGTGACGAAACGCTTTGGCCACTAAGGATTTTGACCCGGCGTGATGACCGCAATCACCTTCATGGATCTCACGAAGGATTTCTTGACCTTCTTCGGGGGAAACACACCGTTAAAATGCTCCGGAAACACCGCGATGAAACAACTCTCCATCCAAAATCGTCATGGACTTAGATCGCTGGGTTATCTGCCGAGCCAGGGTCTCATCCGCTGGCAACTCTCCCCGGGTCATGTAAGCCAAGAACGGCACCGTCCAATCTGGGATGACATGAAGAGCCTCTACCAACTGCGCCTCCGGGTCAGGAACAACTAAATCTTCTTCTGTGGGCAACTTGACAGAGGGGTTATGCAAAACATCCAAAAAGGTGTTGGGTGGCACCGGCTTATGCTGAGACCCTAGCCAGCTTAAAGCATCAGCCGCTTCATTCTTTCGACGGTCAATGTGTTCCACCTGATAACCTTTAAAATATCCTGCAACAGTATCGACCTCTCGGCGATAAGCCGCCATGAGAGGGTCTTTGGAATCCCACTTGCAAGATACCTGTTGAGCCACTAGATCTGAGTCACCAAGACATCTGACCCAGCTCAAGCTCATCTCCTTTGCCACTCGAAGACCATGGAGCAAGGCTTCATACTCTGCTGCGTTGTTAGTGCATGGAAACATCAACCGTAACACATAACAAAATTTATCACCTCGTGGCGAAGTTAATACGACTCCAGCCCCCGAGCCTTCCAATTGCTTGGATCCATCAAAATGAATAGTCCAATATGTGTCGTCCGGCTTCTCTTCTGGCATCTGCATCTTTGTCCAGTCATTGATGAAGTCAACCAGGGCTTGCGACTTAATTGCAGTACGTGGAACATACCTCAACCCATGAGATCCAAGCTCAATTGCCCACTTGGCGACTCGCCCCGCGGCTTCTCTGTTTTGAATAATGTTTCCCAAAGGAGCAGAGCTAACCACAGTGATTGGATGTCCCTGAAAGTAATGCTTAAGCTTCCGGCTTGCCATGAATACCCCATAAACAAGCTTCTGCCAATGTGGATATCGTTGCTTAGACTCAATTAGCACTTCACTGACATAATAAACCGGCCGCTGAACCGGATGCTCTTTGCCAGCCTCCTTGCGCTCTACCACCATAGCCACACTAACAACCCGTGAGTTGGCAGCCACGTATAACAATAGCGGTTCTTTCTCAATTCGAGCAGCCAGGACCGGCGGCTCAGCCAGTTGTGCCTTCAGATCCTCAAAAGCAGCATTCGCAGCATCACTCCAAACAAAAACATCCGTTTTCTTTATCAACTGATACAGAGGCATAGCCTTCTCCCCTAACCGGCTTATGAACCGGCTCAAAGCAGCCACGCAACCCGCTAGTCGTTGAACATCATTGATGCAGGTTGGTTTGGCTAGAGATGTAATTGCCTTGATTTTCTCCGAGTTAGCTTCAATACCTTGGTTAGACACCAGAAAACCCAAGAGCTTGCCGGCTGGCACTCCAAATACACACTTGGCCGGGTTAAGCATCATTTTCTAAACCCGAAGATTATCAAAAGTATCTTTCAGGTTTGTGACCAAGGTTTCTTCTTCCCTGGATTTCACCACTATATCATCCACATAAGCATGAACATTGCACCCAATTTGATCGTGAAGACAATTTTGCACACATCGCTGGTAAGTCGCCTGGGCACTCTTAAGCCCAAAAGGCATAGACACATAGCAGAAAGCTCCAAAAGGAGTTATAAAAGCTGTTTTTTCTTGATCCTTGACTGCCATCTTAATATGATGATAACCGGAATAAGCATCTAAGAAACTCAACCGTGCGCAACCCGCCGTAGCATCAATGATCTGATCAATACGAGGGAGAGCAAAAGGATCAGCCGGACAAGCCTTGTTCAAATCTGTGTAATCCACACACATATGCCAGGTGCCATTCTTCTTGAGTACCAGCACCGGGTTAGCTAACCATTCGGGGTGAAAGACCTCCACAATGAACCCGGTTGCCAAGAGCCAGGCCACCTCTTCTCCGATGGCCTTGCACCTTTCTTCATTGAACCGTCGGAGAAACTGTCTGACAAGTTTGAACTTTGGATCGATATTAAGAGTGTGCTCAGCGAGTTCCCTCAGGACACCCGGCATGTCTGAAGGTTTCCATGCAAAGATGTCCCGGTTCTCATGGATGAACTCGATGAGCGTGCTTTCCTATTTCGGATCCAAGTTTGCGCTGATGATGAACTGTTTGGATGAATTGCCAGGCACAAAGTCAACCATCTTAGTGTCATCAGCTGATTTGAATTTCAACTCTGGCTCATGCTCTATTGTTGGTTTATTTAATGACGTCATGTCCGCCGGGTCAACATGATCCTTGTAGAATTTCAACTCCTCTGTTGCACAAACAGATTCAGCATAGGCAGCATCACCTTCTTCACATTCCAAGGCTATCTTCCGCTTCCCATGTACTGTAATGGTGCCCTTGTGACCCGGCATCTTGAGCTGCAAATATACGTAACACGGCCGAGCCATGAACTTGGCATAAGCCGGCCGCCCAAACAGAGCATGATATGGGCTTTTGATCTTAGCCACTTCAAAGGTTAATTTTTCTGCTCTAGAGTCATACTCATCCCCAAAGGCTACTTCCAGCTCAATCTTACCAACTTGGTATGCCGATTTACCAGATACCACACCATGAAAAACAGTGTTGGGTTGTTTAAGATTTTTATCCGTCAGTCCCATCCGCCGGAACTTCTCATAGTAAAGGATGTTGATGCTGCTGTCTCCATCCATGAGTACCTTAGTAAACTTGTACCCACCAACCTGAGGTGTCACTACCAAATCCAAGTGACCCGGATTATCAACCCGGGGCGGGTGATCCTCTCTGCTCCACACAATAGGCTGCTCCGACCAACGTAGATAACGTGGAATTGCCGGCTCAACGACATTGACGACCCTCTTGTGGAGCTTCTGGTCCCTCTTACATAAACTGGTAGTAAAGACATGATACTGTCCGCTACTCAACTGCTTTGGGTTGCTCTGATAGCCGGATTGCTGTTGCTGCTGATTCCCTTGGCCGTGTTGCTGATTATATCCTCCTTGGTGACCAGGATAACCCTGACCGTGAAAACCTCCTCCGCTTGAACCGGCGCCCGGGCCCTGAAAGCCGCCTCCACCTGAGCCGCCACCTGGGCCGTGACCCCGATCAAATGTGTTTGAATTTCTAAATGCCTTCATGATCGTGCAATCCTTCCACAAGTGGGTGGCTGGTTTCTCCCGGGTGCCGTGTTTTGGACAAGGTTCATTCAACAACTGCTCAAGGGTGGGGCCTGACCCGCCCGATCGAGGGGGTTGCCTGCCCTTGCGCCGCTGATTACCACCCTGCGCATTAGTATTAGCAACAAACTCATCAGCCTTATGTTTATTACCTCCCTGATTCGTCGGGTTATGCTGGTGACCCTTGCCATTGTCATTCTTCTTTCCCTTCGTTGCCTTTTCTTTGTCAGACACCGGGTCTTTGGTGGTATCAGAATCAGCATACTTGACAAGAGCTGCCATCAACGTTCCCATGTCATTACAGTCACGTTTAAGCCGCCCCAGCTTCTGCTTCAGAGATTCAAAACAGCAATTTTTCTCCAACATCAAAACCGTTGAGCCGGCATCCATCTTATCAGATGAATGTATTATCTCTTCGACCCGGTGCACCTAATGGGTTGTAGATTCTCCATCCTCTTGCTTGCAATTGGTCAGGTCCACAATCGACATTGGCTGCTTACATGTGTCCTTAAAGTTCTGGATGAACCGTGCTTTCAACTCTGCCCATGAGCCGATAGAATTGGGTGGCAATCCCTTCAACCAGGTCCGAGCCGTTCCATCCAACATCATGGTAAAATACTTGGCCATTGCACCATGGCTAACCTTTAACAGTTCCATAGCCATCTCATAACTCTCAATCCAAGCCCCCGGCTGTAGGTCAGCCATGCAATTAGGCACCTTACGAGGCCCCTTGAAATCCTTGGGCAACCACTCATTGCGTATGGCTGGGACCAAGCAAGGTACGCCTTCGGTTCTTGTGGCCACTCCTGCCTCAACCGAGGTTGCTGGATAAGCTGGAAAGGTTTGGTGAGCCGCCTGCTCTGCTGCTATCTGAGCCGCTCGCTCCGCCTCTTGATGAATCCTCTCCTGATCCGCCAAGTTAAGGGCTCCAGCCCGCACCGGCTCTTGCCTGTATGGCCGGTTGTGGCGTTGAGCAATACTTGACATCTCTGCAGACTCCATGTGCCTACTGTAACTCGGGCTCCGACTTGGGCAGGAGTTGAATGAATCCTGTCTCGACTGTAAGAGTATGCATCCTGCTGGGCCAGAGCTGTCTGAAGTAGTTCTCTCACCCTCCGGGTTTCAATTGCTGCTGGTGAGTCGCCGTCCATTGGGAGAGCCGCCAAACGAGCTGATGCTGCAATGAGTTTTTCTAAAGGGTTGGAGAAGTGACCCGGAGGTGTTGATACATAACGAGGAGGAGCTGTATTTATACGAGGTGGCTCCATGGCGCGCGGCTGAAGTGGTGCACCGGGTGTCGTGACTCGGTTTGCCTCCGGCGGGTTGCTCCCCCAGCCCCGGGTGTATGGAATAGGTTCCTCGGGTCCAGCGCTAAAGGTAGACGCGACTGAGTTTTCTGATGCCTCCTCCTCATGACCTGGTTTGATGCATTAAGATCCACCGAGAGCCGGAAAGTTTCTGCTTGAAGTTGCTGAGCACGAACATCCAGAGCTGCTCGTTCTGCTGCCATCCGGGTTTCCTCCGTAGCTAGATTTTCTTTAGCTTGCACCATCTCCTCCCGCATGCGTGCCACTTCTGCGTCGTTCTGGGCTTTATCCGCTGGTTCTACCACAGCGGTTAACAGAATCTTCAGCTTATCCATGAGGTCCATTAGAACCTGAGCCGGGGGGCGCCCAGGGCCTCCTGACCCGGCTGCTACCGACCCGGTAGCTGCTGCTGCCGCTGCTGCCGCTGCGGTGGAGTTCTGCCCGGGCTGCGTCCCCGCCATGAAGACTCCGGCCCAATTCGGCGGCTCAAGGAGGTCCGGAATACTGCTACCATCGGAACAGCCCCCGAGCATACCGTCTTGCAGTTGGTATAAAGAGTCCGTTTCACCTGTTGATGATGTAGTATCAGAGCAGATGGCCATCTCCCCGCCTTCCATCGATCCTTCGGAATATTCACTGCCATGGATGCAGCCTACGAAGGCATGCTTCACGATAGATTGAACGCGGGCGGACCTGGCATGCTGAGCTGTTTCGATGAGGTTGATGTGGATGTCCGGCTCAGGGCCTGACTCACCGATCTGGCCGATGAAGACGTGAATTCCGCTGAAGGGGACCTGGTACCCGTACTCGATTGAGCAGGCCTCGGGGCCCCATCCTTCGTTGTCGATGTAGAGTTTGCCGCGACGACTCTTGGTCATCCGGCCCACAGCGTATCCCTTGAGCCCTTCAAAGTTGCCCTTCAAGAACTCAAATCCACCATGCGCTGGCCCCATGGTGGGTGCCAACTGTCATGGAATTGTCACGGCAGATGTCCTAGAGCAAGGACCTAGTCGTAGGGCCATCGCACTAGGAAGCTTAAAGGGGTTAATCGGGACAAAGGACACGAGAGGGTTTTTATACTAGTTCGGCCCCTTACGATGAAGGTAAAAGCCTACGTCTAGTTGGGATTGGTATTGCTGAGGTTTCGATCTCCAAGAGGCTCAACTCGCCGGCTTGGTTATCGATTTCCTGTTTCTTACCCTAAGCCGCCACCGGGTCGTCCCCTTATATACATGGGTTGACGCCTGGTGGCCTACAGAGTCCCGGCCGGCTCATAATCATGTCCGGCTCGGTGACTTCCTTTACATGCCTTTCTTTACAAGTATTTCCTTACATACAACGGTTTACAATATCGGGCCTTAAGCCGGCCCCAGGCCTTTGGGCCTTCTATATGTTTAATAAACTATCATCTTGAATGTATATTGGGCTTCTTATGTAACCCGCCATTAGGGCTGACCTGGCCCCTCTTGGGCGGGTCATACTGGTAGTAATATCCCCAACAGAATGCTTCCTAACATATTTCCGAATGTAATTTTCTTTATTATGGCATGAATGTTCAGATCCGAAAGATTCAAGATAAAAGTTTAATATTTACATAAAAATAATAATACTTCAAGCATACTAACTAAGCAATCATGTCTTCTCAAAATAACATGGCCAAAGAAAGTTCATCCCTACAAAATCATATAGTTTGGTCATGCTCCATTTTCGTCACCCAAGAATGCTCTCGTCAGGCACAACCCCGATGACAAGCCAAGCAATTGTTTCATACTTTAGTAATCTCAAACTTTTTTCAATTTTCACGCAATACATGAGCGTGAGCCATGGATATAGCACTATGGGTGGAATAGAATATAATGAAGGGGGTTATGTGGAGAAGACAAAAAGGATAAAGTCTCACATTGATGCGGCTAATCAATGGGCTAGGGAGATGCCCATCAATTGATGTCAATGCAAGGAGTAGGGATTTCCATGCAACGAATGCACTAGAGCTATAAATATATGAGAGCTCAACAAAAGAAACTAAGTGGGTGTGCATCCAACTTGCTTGCTCACGAATACCTAGGGCACTTGAGGAGGCCCATTGTTGGAATATACAAGCCAAGTTCTATAATGAAAACTTCCCACTAGTATATGAAAATGACAAAACAAGAGACTCTCTATCATAAAGATCATGGTGCTACTTTGAAGCACAAGTGTGGAAAAAAAGGATAGTAGCATTGCCCCTATTTATTATTATTATTATTATTATTGGGCCTTATTTTTTATTTGGCCTTTCTCTTTTTTTATTTGGTACAATGCTCTATTAATGATGATCATCACACTTCTATTTATTTACAACTCAATGATTACAACTTGATACTAGAACAAGATATGACTCTATATGAATGCCTCCGGTGGTGTACCAGGATGTGCAATGACTCATGAGTGACATGTATGAAAAAATTATGAATGATGGCTTTGCCACAAATACGATGTCAACTACATGATCATGCAAGGCAGTATGGCAATGATGATGTGTGTCATAATAAACGGAACGGTGGAAAGTTGCATGGCAATATATCTCGGGATGACTATGGAAATGCCATAATAGGTAGGTATGGTGGCTGTTTTGAGGAAGATATAAGGAGGTTTATGTGTGATAGAGCATATCGTATCACGGGGTTTGGATGCACCGGTGAAGTTTGCACCAACTCTTAAGGTGAGAAAGGGCAATGCACGGTACCGAAGAGACTAGCAATGATGGATGGGTGAGAGTGTGTATAATCCATGGGCTCAACATTAGTCATAAAGAACTCACATACTTATTGCAAATATCTACAAGTAATCAAAAACCAAGTATTACACGCATGCTCCTAGGGGGATAGATTGGTAGGAAAAGACCATCGCTCGTCCCCGACTGCCACTCATAAGGAAGACAATCAAATAACACCTCATGTTCGAAATTTGTTACACAAAGTTTACCATACGTGCATGCTACGAGACTTCCAAACTTCAACACTAGTATTTCTCAAATTCACAACTACTCAACTGGCACAACTTTAATATCACTATCTCCATTTCTCAAAACAATCATCAAGTATCAAACTTCTCTTAGTATTCAATGCACTTATATGAAAGTTTTTTTTATAATATCAAAAGAAAATTACCATGTTGTTCTAAAGTACTCTCAAAATAATATAAGTGAAGCATGAGAGATCAATTATTTCTATAAAATAAATCCACCACCGTGCTTTAAAAGATATAAGTGAAGCACTAGAGCAAAAACTATATAGCTCAAAAGATATAAGTGAAGCACATATAGTATTCTAATAAATTCTGAATCATGTGTGTCGGTGTCAAAACCGGCGGATCTCGGGTAGGGGGTCCCGAACTGTGCGTCTAAGGCGGATGGTAACAGGAGGCAGTGGACATGATGTTTACCCAGGTTCCGGCCCTCTTGATGGAGGTAATACCCTACGTCCTGCTTGATTGTTCTTGATGATATGAGTATTACAAGAGTTGATCTACCACGAGATCGTAGAGGCTAAACCCTAGAAGCTAGCCTATGGTATGATTGTATATTGTCCTACGGACTAAACCCTCCAGTTTATATAGACACCGGAGGGGGCTAGGGTTACACAAGGTCAGTTACAAGGGAGGAGATATACATATCCGTTTTGCCTAGCTTGCCTTTCACGCCAAGGAGAGTCCCATACGGACACGAGACGAAGTCTTCAATCTTGTATCTTCATAGTCCAACAGTCCGGCTGTCCGGAGACCCCCTAATCCAAGACTCCCTCAGTAGCCCCTGAACCAGGATTCAATGACGATGAGTCCGGCGCGCAGTATTGTCTTCGACATTGCAAGGCGGGTTCCTCCTCCGAATACTCCATGGAAGAGTTTGAACACAAGGATAGTGTTCGGCCCTGCAAAACAAGTTCCACATACCACCGTAGAGAGAATAATATTTGCACAAATCTAATCTGCTGACACATTTTGACGGCCTGACATCACGCCACTGCCCGGTCATTATTCGAACCGTTTTTCTCAACCAGCACCGCACATATCGCGAGGCAGTTTTCTTGACACGTCTTGTTAAAGCAGAGATCATATTCCCCTTATCACGGGATTCTCATCAATACGCACGTGGGTAACCCAACTGCGCCATCAATTACGGCGCCCGGGGAATAAGCGGTTTTTACCAGGCGAGTGGGGAGACACATCGCCTCTTCCGCCCTTATAAAGGGACAAGAATTTACCCTTTTCACTCACGCCTTCTTCTTCCTCGCTTACCCATTCCCGCACACTCGAGCTCTAGCGCCCAAGCTCGCGTTCTTCTTCTCAAACCACTCCAAGTATGTCCGGAGCAGGAGGCAAGTGGATGGTCTCCTCTGTCACGGAGGAGAACATCAAAAAGTCACGGGAAGCCAGGTATCTGGCTGCGGATATCGCGCACCGGCTGCCAGATGCGGGGCAGATCATCCCTATGCCCGAACCCCACGAGAGGGTAGTTTTTCTTACCCATTTCATCCATGGACTGGGATTCCCCCTCCACCCGTTCGTCCGCGGGCTCATGTTCTACTATGGGCTGGATTTTCATGATCTGGCCCCCAATTTCATCCTCAACATCTCGGCGTTTATCGTCGTGTGCGAGGCCTTCCTCCGCATCAAGCCCCATTTCAGCCTGTGGCTGAAGACCTTCAATGTCAAATGGAAGGTGGTGGTCGGCCAGTAGGCAGAGTGCGGAGGCGCCATGGTGGGCAAGATGCCTAACGTCACCTGGCTCGAAGGCTCCTATGTGGAGACCATAAAGGGGTGGAAATCGGGGTGGTTCTACATCACCGAGCCGCGCGACTCCAACTGGGCGGCGGCCCCCAAATTTCGATCCGGAGTCCCCACGCGGCTCACCTCCTGGAAAGAGAAGGGCCTGTCCTAGGGTTCTTCGGTAGAGCTGACCTGACTCCAGACCTGCATCCAGAACATGATGAACAAGAAAATCAAGCTTGTCAACATGATCCAGGTTATGCTCTTCCACCGGATCCTTCCGTGTCAACGGCGGGCATTTGTTTTGTGGGAGTTCGACACAGCCAAGCACCATACGCTGCGAGAGCTCTATGACACGATGCACGAGGATGTCTGGAGGGTGCTGTTCAAGAGCGCCAAGAGTCCTCCCTCCCTCACCGAGGACCGCGGACTCAGCGCAAAGCGCCGCACTAATCCGGTAGGCTTTTATATCTCTCAGGGTATTTATTTGCCCCGGTTTAGTTATGTGCGGGATCTAAGCTTCCATGTCATTAACAGGACTGGATAGAGACAACGGAACAGCTTGATTGCCCAGCCCCCCTGCCCGAAGATCCTGCAGACGCTCTTCTAACGAACATGCTGACTCCGGCACCTTATGAGGTGCCGGCAAAGAAGGCCAAGAAGAAGGCCACGGGGACCCGAAAGGGTCTCCGGCGCAAGGTTGTATCAGACTCATCGTCCGATGACTCCGACGCGCACTCCTCCCACGGAAACAAGGAGGAGGAGGAGAAAAGTCCCCCCCCAGCCGGGGGAGACAAGAAAAGGAAGGCTGACCCATCCGGGGAGGCCGAAGGGTCCAAGAAGGGAAGGACCCTCCCTCCGGACTGCGCCACGATGGCCCCCGACATTGGCGACGAGTGGCTACCCAGGGACAAGCCCCTGGCAAAGTCGTAAGGGTCTGGATACCATAGTACTTCATGGTATGTTTGATTGCACTGCCTCTCCTCATGCCGAACATGATTACGCAGTCCGTCCCGAGCTCTTCTCGACGTACCCTCGTCGAGCGACTCTTTGGACTCGTCGGATATGAACTGCGGTTCTCTTCCGACCGCTTCCACCCCTCGCCCTACGGACAATGCCAAGGTGTTGTCTCAAAAGGCACCGAGCCAAGGGGAGGTGGTCCTGGGGGCGCCTCGCGGCGACTTCCTGGACCCTGGGTACCAAGGGAGCGAGGCTCCTACGGGCTCCGAGTTTGGGCCCCAGCCAGAAACTGCGCCGGAACCTTCGATGGTTCCGGACTCCGGCAGGCGGTCCCTCATTAAGGGGGGCCAACCATCCATGCCGGTGTCCTCTGTCCATCCAGAGGCACCAGACAACTTGCTGGAAGCGCTTCACAGCACTTCCACCGACGAAGGGCACCACACTATCATGAGTGTGGTGGCCAAGAAGGTTCAGTCCGCCAAAAAACAAACTGACCGAAGCTTGCGCCAGCCTCCTAACAGGCTTTGAGGTAAGCAATCAAAATATAAGAAAATGTTACCGCATAGATAGTAGCCCCTGATGCTCTGTTCGGCGTTCAAGAAGAAAATCCGAATAGAGGATCAAATGATGACTCAGGAGTCTAATCAGAATGTATCTATGTGGATGCGCAGGCTTAACTACTGGCCGCTGCCGCACGTACTGCGGAGGTCTCTGCACTGAAGCAGGACCTGGAGCGGTCCGAGACCGAGCTCGACCTTACCAAGAGGCATCTCAAGGAGAACAAAGGTAAGCAATACCTTTGTCTATATATTTAACAAGAAGTTTGGGTGTAAAGTAATAGGATCATCATGGATTTATCAGGGGCCACGACCGAAGTGGCGACCCTAAGGAAGGCGTTGGCCAAGGCTGAAGACAAAGTGGCCAAGGAGCTCATTGAACGGGAGAAGCAAGAAGCCTGAGTAGGCGAGGTGCATCAAGAGCTCGAGGCTCTTGCCAAAAAGCACGAGTCCTTGGAGCTTGACTCTAAGACGCGAGAGTCCGAGATTGCGCAGGCACTTGAAAGCGTCCTAAGCGCCAAGGCCGAAGCCCACAAGGCCCTTCAGGAGATTGACACGGTGAAGAAGATAGCAGCGGGTATGGCATTCATAATGCAAAGCAATCATGTGAAGGAGACTTTCCTTTTTCTTACCCGAGTTCGGGGCTCTCCAGGAGCGTCTGCAGATCTTCCCCGCAGTGTACTGGATGCCGCGGAGTTTTACCGAGCCGAGGAAGGGAGCTCGACGGAGAAGTTGTTCTGGTCTCAGTATACTGGGACCGAACACCCCGTGCCCTTGAGCGACCAGCTGAAGCAGTTGGTCGAGCTTCACAAGGCGGCCGAACAGGCCATGAGGGGCCTTATAGTCCGGATGAGGCCTGGCGAGCCCCTGTCTGGCAGCTACTTCGGTCTGGTGAGGCGGCTTGTGGAAGCCTGCCCACAGCTTGAAGTCATAAAGCGGTCCGTCTGCATCGAGGGTGCACGCAGGGCTTTTGCTCGGGCGAAGGTGCACTGGGTGAAGCTGGACGCCGTGAAGCTGGTGAAGGAGGGGCCGCCGGAGGGAAAGGAGCATCGCTGCCCCGAGAATTATTATGAGAGTGTCCTGAAGGGTTCCCGCCTAGTGGCGGATGAGTGTGCCAAGGATGTAATTTTTGAATGAACATGCTCATGTGATCCTGTAATATGAAACGAGTTCATTTGCGCCATGCGACGCTTTCTTAATTTAAAATATTACCTTCTGTGCGGCCGTTTATAAAATCTAAGAGTTGGCTAGTCGTCGGCTTCTGCCCCCATGTAACTAGTACTGGGTGTTCGGGATAAAACTGAGCACTCTTTACCCTAATTTTGGGTCCTTCGAGGGAGGTGTTCAGCGCAACGAACCAGGAAATCGGACTATAATGCTTTATCACTCTCACTTAGCCATAGAAGTCTACAATTTTAAATTTTGGCGAAGCCCCTGGTATTCGGAGGGCCGAATTTGGGGCGCTATACACGCCTAAGCCGGACAAGGCCGTCTCCTCGCCCGAAGCGGAAAAAGTCTTGAAGGACTTGAGACCTCTCGAACAGCGACCAGTCTCTCGCCTTATCATGACAGTCAGTTTTCGGCTTTCTCTACTGAGGTGCTTGTCCGGAAGAACCAGGACACAATCGCAGTAGTTCTCCCACCGCTACCTTGGCCGATATAACGGAACATAAGGTACCAAAGCATGGGAGCCAGGCAAACCCAACATTTGACCAAAGACATGATTTGGAGCTGATGCATATAATGCTATAAGTTCGGGGTGCCGCACTGTCGAAAGTGTTCGGACTTCTTGCGCCGTACTATAGGGTAAACGAGAGCCCCTGGCGTACTTACCGTACCCGAACCTACGTGTGCAGATTGTCATAAATGGACATATAAGAGAGAAAAGAAAAAAACTTAAATAATGCAATGATAGACTATCGATATGCATTGTTATTTAAATAATACATCAAAATGTACTGGTACAAGTAGTGCAATAAGCAGAAAGTAGGACAATTCGAAATGTCCTATCCCCGGGCAAGCTGCACATAGATAGTAAAAAAAGGGTATATCGATTATTATTAGAGACCACCTGGGGGTTCCCGTGTTCATCTGAGCTTGTCGCTTCCGGAATGTGTCCGGCAATCGCACTGCCGGAAAGGGCTTCCGGAGGGTTAGTCCCTGAAAGAGAAAAGGAATGATAAAGGTATACAGCCCCGAGGGCGGTTAAGCCATGTTGCGGGGTGTGTCCTGATCGTGCCCCGGCCTATGTCCATGGTATTTTCAGTGCGTAGTTATGTACACGCGGTCACTCTATGCATTTAAAAACCGAACCGAAAAACCATACCGAAAATAAACCGAACCGAACCAATTTTATGGTTTTTATGGTTTCTGGTTTCGGTATGGTATGAACTTTTCATACCGATTTGAACTTGGTTTTTATGGTATATACCGGAAAACCGAACGGTTAACCGAATAAACTGAAGTAAAAAATAAATTTATATTTCTTGAGATGAACAACCATACAAGTTGTCATTTTTCTTGTACATGAGTCAAATGCACTACTAAGCACGTAATTTTTTCTTGTAAAATAGTCATTTTTCTATTTTTAAAATGCTAAGCATGTCCATAACCATCAACAGATGAATCAATGCATGCATATATACTTATATATATAGTCATATACTATTTGTGTAGAATAGTATGTGTTTTGAGTCATAAATTTGCTAATTATTATTACGTCATTTCCAAATTCGTGTCAACTTTGGTTTTTATGGTATATACCGAAACCATACCGAAATAATTTAGTATATACTGAAACCGAACCGTATTTTAATTTCATACCATATTTATCGAAGTATTAATACCATACAAACTGAAAAACCGTATAAATCGAACCATGTAAACCGAATAAACCGAACGCACTGGGTGAACGCGCGGCATGGATTTTGTCGCTTGACTGGGACTGGGACTGGGGCCGAATTGCTAGGTGAGCTCTGATCGTGCCAGGCGATCCTGTTGCAGCTTGTTCCAAACTCGCTTGAAGGTGTCCGGGGGCTGTGACGCCGAATTAGTGGTCTGCCTTAAAAGGTTGCTTTGTGCTTCTATTGCAAGGGTCGCAGTGTGCTCTTCCGTGTGGAGCGAGCATTCTGTGTTTCCATTTACTATTATGACCCCCCTGGGTCCTGGCATCTTGAGCTTGAGGTATGCATAATGCGGCACTGCATTAAATTTTGCAAATGTTGTCCGTCCGAGCAGTGCGTGATAGCCACTGCGAAACGGGACGATATCAAAGATTAACTCTTTGCTTCGGAAGTTGTCCGGTGATCCGAAGACCACTTCCAGTGTGATTGAGCCTGTGCAATGGGCTTCTACACCTGGGATGACCCCTTTAAAGGTGGTTTTGCTGGGTTTGATCCTCGAGGGATCGATACCCATTTTTCTTACTGTATCCTGATAGAGCAAGTTCATGCTGTTGCCGCCGTCCATAAGGACTCAAGTGAGGTGAAATCCGTCAATGATGGGGTCTAGGACCAGTGCGGCGGATCCGCCATGACGGATGCTAGTGGGGTGGTCCATGCGATCGAAGGTGATCGGGCAAGCAGACCATGGGTTGAACTTTGGGGCGACGGGCTCCATCGCGTAGACGTCCCTTAGTGCATGCTTCCGCTCCCTCTTGGGAATGTGGGTTGCGTATATCATGTTCACCGTCTTCACTTGTGGGGGAAACCCCTTCTGTCCTCTTGTGTTCGGCGGCCGGGGCTCCTCCTCGTCATCGCTATGCAGCCCCTTGTCCCTGTTTTCGGCATTTAACTTGCCGGCCTACTTGAACACCCAACATTCTCTGTTGGTGTGATTGGCTGGCTTGTCGGGGGTGCCGTGGATTTGACACGAGCGATCCAGTATGCGATCCAAGCTGGACGAAGCTAGAGTATTTCTTTTAAATGGCTTTTTCCGATGACCGGATCTAGAGCCTCTGAATCCGGCATTTACTGCCGTATCTTCGATGTTATCGCCATTATTGCGGCGCTTTGGTCTGTTACGATGTTGCCTACCGTTAACATCTTTGGTATCCGAGGTGTCCGGATTCCTCGATGTGTTGTTGCTGCGAGCCAGCCAGCTATCCTCGCCCGCGCAAAAGCGGGTCATGAGTGTTGTGAGGGCTGCCATAGATTTTGGCTTCTCCTGGCCGAGATGGCGGGCGAGCCACTCGTCACGGATGTTATGCTTGAATGTCGCTAGGGCCTTTGCGTCCGGACAGTCTACAATATGGTTTTTCTTAGTCAGGAACCGTGTCCAGAATTGTCTGGCCGATTCCCCTGGCTGCTGGGTTATGTGGCTCAAGTCATCAGCATCCGGTGGCCGCACATAAGTGCCCTGGAAGTTGTCAAGAAATGCGTCTTCTAGATCCTCCCAACTGCCGACGGACTCTGCTGGCAAGCTATTCAGCCAATGCCGGGCTGGTCCTTTGAGTTTAGTGGGAGGTATTTGATGGCGTGTAGATCATCACCGCGAGCCATGTGGATGTGAAGGAGGAAATCCTCAATCCATACAGCGGGATCTGTTGTGCCATCGTATGATTCGATATTTACGGGTTTGAAACCCTCCGAGAATTCATGATTCATAACTTCATTAGTGAAGTATAGGGGGTCACTCTGTGCATTTAAAAACCGAACCGAAAAACCATACCGAAAATAAACCGAACCGAACCAATTTTATGGTTTTTATGGTTTCTGGTTTCGGTATGGTATGAACTTTTCATACCGATTTGAACTTGGTTTTTATGGTATATACCGGAAAACCGAACGGTTAACCGAATAAACCGAAGTAAAAAATAAATTTATATTTCTTGAGATGAACAACCATACAAGTTGTCATTTTTCTTGTACATGAGTCAAATGCACTACTAAGCACGTAATTTTTTCTTGTAACATAGTCATTTTTCTATTTTTAAAATGCTAAGCACGTCCATAACCATCAACAGATGAATCAATGCATGCATATATACTTATATATATAGTCATATACTGTTTGTGTAGAATAGTATGTGTTTTGAGTCATAAATTTGCTAATTATTATTACGTCATTTCCAAATTCGTGTCAACTTTGGTTTTTATGGTATATACCGAAACCATACCAAAATAATTTGGTATATACTGAAACCGAACCGTATTTTAATTTCATACCATATTTATCGAAGTATTAATACCGTACAAACTGAAAAACCGTATAAATCGAACCATGTAAACCGAATAAACCGAACACACAGGGTGAATAGGGGGTGTGCGGCGCCTCTGTGCCGAGCTATATCCCGACGCAGTTCATATGAATCTTGTCTGCTGTATTCGGTCCGGCCGGATTTACTCTTGGTGTATCCGACGCGACGATCATCGTCCCGTGTTGGCGCGCGTGTCCGTGACCCGTATATTGACCTTGTGATTTTTGCCTTACTGTCCAATACGCCTCGCAGGTCCCTTGGGTTGTTCCGGGCCTTAGTATTTTTGATTGAGTGGCGGTGGGGTGCAGGCTGAACTTTAGGCTGAAATGCCTCTCTGGCTCGGCCACGAGGTGGTCGGTCAGCCGCATCGTACACTGGTGATTGAAGTTTCAATGCTTCCTCCTCGAGGTGAGGTAGCAACCTGCGTTTTGGGTAACTCTTGGAGGGGCGCTCGAGTTCATACTCGGCCGCAAGGACTTCGGTCCACCTGTCTGCTAGCAAGTCTTGATCAGCTTGAAGCTGTTGCTGCTTTTTCTTCAGGCTATTTGCCGTGGCCATAAGCTGGCACTTGAAGCGCTCTTGCTCGACGGGGTCCTCAGGCACGATAAATTCTTCGTCGTCGAGGCTCACCTCGTCTTTAGAGAGAGGCATGTAATTGTCCTCCTCCGGTTCTCCATCTGCTGCCCGCTCTGGGGGGCTAGCTTGTTCGTCCTCTGGCTGTACATCATGCTGGAGGGGATTGTTGTTGTCTTCGGCACTATCCGGAGTGTTATTATCTCCTATGCCAGTATCACTGCTCTTGTTGTGGCGGACTTAGAGCGGCTCCGCTGCCATCGGCGTTTGGGTTGCTTCTTGGAGGGGTCATCCTCTGCTGTCTCATCGCCATTGCCTTCTTTGGGGGTGTCCACCATGTATATATCATATGCTGAGTTGGCGGTCCAGCACCCTGTGGGCGGTGGTTCCTGTTCGTCTCCGGCGTCGTCGTCCATACCGTCGAAGTCGAGCATGTGGGTTAAGTCTTCGACAGTGGCTACTAAGTGGGTGGTGGGCGGGCAGCGAATTTCTTCGTTGCCCGCATCCCATTCTAGCCGGACATAGTTCGGCCAAGGTTCTCCTGACAGGGAGAGAGACCTTAATGAATTTAGCACATCGCTGAAGGTCGAGTGCTGAAAGATATCCGCGGAGGTGAACTCCATGATCGGCGCCCAGTAGGATTCGACGGGTACGGATGTAAGCGGCTCAGAGTCCGTGGCCGGAGATGAATCCAGTGGTTCGGTGACACGGCTCTCGTAAGGGGTGAAGTCAGTATCCGGCTCTATCGCCACTGAGAGTGCGGCCTCCATGGCGGGGTCCATCCCTCCGCTCTCGGATGGCACGACTTGCTCCGGATTAATGGCCGGAGTAGTTGCAGATGCGATCTCCCGAACATTGTCCGACGACAGAGTTACGTCATGCTCGTCGCGACTGTGTGGCGCGTCTGACATGGGCTCGAATCCGTCGAAGATCAAGTCTCCGCGGATGTCGGCCGTGTAGTTCAAGTTTCCAAATCTGACCTGATGGCCAGGGGCGTAGCTCTCAATCTGCTCCAGATGGCCAAGCGAATTGGCCCGCAGTGCGAAGCCGCCGAATACGAATATCTGTCCGGGAAGGAAAACCTCACCCTGGACCGCATCGTTATTGATGATCGAAGGAGCCATCGAGCCTTATGGTGACGGCACAGTGGAACTCTCAATGAAAGCACCAATGTCGGTGTCAAAACCGGCGGATCTCGGGTAGGGGGTCCCGAACTGTGCGTCTAAGGCGGATGGTAACAGGAGGAAGGGGACACGATGTTTACCCAGGTTCGGGCCCTCTTGATGGAGGTAATACCCTACATCCTTCTTGATTGTTTTTGATGATATGAGTATTACAAGAGTTGATCTACCACGAGATCGTAGAGGCTAAACCCTAGAAGCTAGCCTATGGTATGATTGTATATTGTCCTACGGACTAAACCCTCCGGTTTATATAGACACCGGAGGGGGCTAGAGTTACACAAGGTCGGTTACAAGGGAGGAGATATACATATCCGTATTGCCTAGCTTTCCTGTCACGCCAAGGAGAGTCCCATCCAGACACGAGACGAAGTCTTCAATCCTGTATCTTCATAGTCCAACAGTCCGGCCAAAGGATATAGTCTGGCTGTCCGGAGACCCCGTAATCCAGGACTCCCTCAATGTGTCTCCTAAAAAGATGTCTACAGCAAAGATGACTGTGGTAAACTAAAAAGCAAAGACTCAAATCATACAAGACACTCCAAGGAAAACACATATCATGTGGTGAATAAAAATATAGCTCCAAGTAAAGTTACCGATGAACGAAGACAAAAGAGGGGATGCCTTCCGGGGCATCCCCAAGCTTAGGCTTTTTGGTGTCCTTGGATTTAACTTGGGGTGCCTTGGGCATCCCCAAGCTTAGGTTCTTGACACTCCTTGTTCCATAATCCATCAAATCTTTACCCAAAACTTGAAAACTTCACAACACAAAACTTAACAGAAAATCTCGTGAGCTCCGTTAGCGAAAGAAAACAAAACACCACTTCAAGGTACTGTAACAAACTCATTCTTTATTTATATTGGTGTTAAACCTACTGTATTCCAACTTCTCTATGGTTTATAAACTCCATTACTAGCCATAGATTCATCAAAATAAGCAAACAACACATGAAAAACAGAATCTGTCAAAAATAGAACCGTCTATAGTAATCTGTAACTAACGCAAAATTATGGAACCCCTAAAATTCTAAAATAAATTTCTGGACGTGAGTAATTTATCTATTAATCATCTTCAAAAATAATTAACTAAATAGCACTCTCCAATAAAAATGGCTGCAAATCTCGTGAGGGCGAAAGTTTCTGTCTTTTACAGCAAGATCGCAAAGAGTTTCCCCAAGTCTTCCCAACGGTTCTACTTGGCACAAGCACTAATTAAACACAAAAAACACAACCAAAACAGAGGATAGATAAATTATTTATTACTAAACAGGAACAGAAAGCAAGAAAAATAAAATAAAATTGGGTTGCCTCCCAACAAGTTCTATCGTTTAACGCCCCTAGCTAGGCATAAAAGCGAGGATAGATCTAGGTATTGCCATCTTTGGTATGCAATCCATAAGTGGCTCTCATAATAGATTCACATGGTAAGTTAATTTTCTTTCTAGGGAAGTGTTCCATGCCTTTCCTTAACAGAAATTGGAATCTAATATTCCCTTCCTTCATATCAATAATTGCACCAATCGTTCTAAGGGAAGGTCTACCATGAATAATAGGACATGAAGGATTGCAATCTATATCAAGAACAATGAAATCCACGGGCACATAATTCCTATTTGCAACAATAAGAACATCATTAATTCTTCCCATAGGTTTCTTAATGGTGGAATTCGCAAGATGCAAGTTTAAAGAACAATCATCAAATTCACGGAAACCTAGCAAATCACATAAAGTTTTGGGAATCATGGAAACACTAGCACCAAAATCACACAAAGCACGTCATTCATGATCTTTAATTTTAATTTTAATAGTAGGTTCCCACTCATCATGAAGTTTTCTAGGGATAGAAACTTCCAATTCAAGCTTTTCTTCATAAGATTGCATTAAAGCATCAACAATATGTTATGTTTAGTAAAAGCTTTGTTTTGACTATAAGCATGCGTAGAATTTAGCACGGATTGCAACAAGGAAATACAATCTATTAAAGAACAATTATCATAATTAAATTCCTTGAAATCCAAGATAGTGGGTTCATTGCTATTTAAAGTTTTTGACCTCTCCAATCCCACTTTTATCAATTTTCGAATCAAGATCTAAAAACTCTGAATCATTGGGACGCCTTCTAACTAAAGTTGACTCATCTCCATTCCCATCATTATCAAGATTCATATTGCAAAACAAAGATTTAATAGGGGACACATCAATTACTTTTAGATCTTCATCTTTCTTATCATGAAAACTAGAAGCACATGCTTTCACAAAGCAATCCTTTTTAGCACGCATTCTAGCGGTTCTTTCTTTGCACTCATCAATGGAAATTCTCATAGCTTTGAGAGACTCATTGATATCATGCTTAGGTGGAATATATCTAAGTTTGAAAGAATCAACATCAAGAGAAATTATATCCACGTTCTTAGCCAACTTATCAATCTTAAGCAATTTTTCTTCAATCAAAGCATTGAAACCCTTTTGCAAACTAATAAATTCTTTAATACTAGATTCAAAATCAGAGGGCATCTTATTATAATTTCCATAAGAATTGTTGTAGGAATTACCATAATTATTAAAGGAATTACTAGGAAGCAACCTAGAATTACAATTACCTCTATACACGTTGTTACCAAAATTGTTCCTACCAAAAAAATTCACATCCATAGATTCATTATTATTCTCAATCAAAGTAGACAAAGGCATATCATTAGGATCAGTAGGAGCACTCTTATTAGCAAACAATTTCATAAGTTCATCCATCTTTCTACTCAAAACATTAATCTCTCCAATTGCATGCACTTTTTTACTAGTAGATCTTTTAGTGTGCCATTGAGAATAATTAAACATAATATTATCTAAGAGTTTGGTAGCTTCTCCTAAAGTGATTTCCATAAAAGTGCCTCCCGCGACCGAATCTAAAAGATTTCTAGAAGCAAAATTCAATATGGCATAATTTTTTTGTATAATCATGTTCAAACCATGTGTAGGGAAATTATGTATCATTAATTTCATCCTCTCCCAAGATTGTGCAACATGTTCATGATCAAGTTGCTTAAAATTCATAATATCGTTTCTAAGAGAGATGATCTTAGCGGGAGGAAAATACTTAGAGATAAAAGCATCTTTGCACTTATTCCAAGAATCAATACTATTTTTAGGCAAAGACGAAACCAAGCTTTAGCACGATCTCTAAGCGAAAACGGAAATAGCTTAAGTTTAACAACATCATTGTACACATCTTTCTTCTTTTGCATATCACACAAATCAACAAAGTTGTTTAGGTGGGTAGCGGCCTCTTTGCTAGGAAGACCAGAAAATGGATCTTTCATGACAAGATTCAGCAAAGCAGTATTAATTTCACAAGATTCAGCATCGGTAAGAGGAGCAATCAAAGTGCGAATAAAATCATTATTGTTGGTATTGGCAAAGTCACAAATTTAGTATTATCTTGAGCCATCGTGATAAGCAAGCAATCCAACACGCAAGAAAACAAGCAAAGAAAAAGCGAACGGAAAGAGAGGGCGAAAGGAAAAGAGGGCGAATAAAATGGCAAGGGTGAAGTGGGGGAGAGGAAAACGAGAGGCAAATGGCAAATAATGCAATGCGAAGTATAAGAGTTATGATGGGTACTTGGTATGTCTTGACTTGGCGTAGATCTCCCCGGCACCGGCACCAGAAATCCTTCTTGCTACCTCTTGAGCATGCGTTGGTTTTCCCCTTGAAGAGGAAAGGGTGATGCAGCAAAGCAGCGTAAGTATTTCCCTCAGTTTTTGAGAACCAAGGTATCAATCCAGTAGGAGACCACGCGCGAGTCACCTCGTACCTACACAAACAAATAAGAACCTCGCAACCAACGCGATAAAGGGGTTGTCAATTCCTTCACGGCCACTTGCAAGAGTGAGATCTAATAGAGATAATAATAATAAGATAAATATTTTTGGTATTTTTATGATATATATTGAAAGTAAAGATTGCAAAATAAAATATATTGGAAACTTGTATGATGGAAAATAGACCCGGGGGCCATAGGTTTCACTAGTGGCTTCTCTCAAGATATCATAAGTATTACGGTGGGTGAACAAATTACTGTCGAGCAATTGATAGAGTTGAGCATAGTTATGAGAATATCTAGGTATGATCATGTACATAGGCATCACGTCCGTGACAAGTAGACCGACTCCTGCCTGCATCTACTACTATTACTACACACATCGATTGCTATCCAGCATGCATCTAGAGTATCAAGGTCATATGAACGGAGTAACGCTTTAAGCAAGATGGCATGATGTAGAGGGATAAACTCATGCAATATGATATAAACCCCATCTTTTTATCCTCGATGACAACAATACAGTACGTGTCGTTTCCCCTACTGTCACTGGGATCGAGCACCGCAAGATTGAACCCAAAGCTAAGCACTTCTCCCATTGCAAGAAAGATTGATCTAGTAGGCCAAACCAATCTGAAAATTCGAAGAGACTGGCAAAGATAACCAATCATACATAAAAGAATTCAGAGAAGATTAAAATATTTTTCATAGATAATCTGGATCATAAACCCACAATTCATCGGATCTCGACAAACACACCGCAAAAGAAGATTACATCCAATAGATCTCCAAGAGAATCAAGGAGAACTTTGTATTGAGATCCAAAGAGAGAGAAGAAGCCATCTAGCTAATAACTATGGACCCGAAGGTCTGAGGTAAACTACTCACACATCATCGGAGGGGCCATGGAGTTGATGTAGAGGCCCTCCGTGATTAATGCCCCCTCCGGTGGAGCTCCGAAAAAGGCCCCAAGATGGGATCTCTTGGGTACAGAAGGTTGCGGCGGTGGAATTAGGTTTTCGTGGTGCTCCCTGATGTTTTCAGGGTACGTAGGTATATATAGGAGGAAGAAGTAGGTCGGTGGAGCCACGAGGGGCCCATGACGGTGGAGGGCGCGCCCAGGGGGGGGGGTAGGCGCGCCCCCCTGCCTCGTGGATTCCTCGTTGGTTGCTGGACGTCCACTCCAAGTCCTCTGGATCACATTTGTTCCAAAAATCACGCTCCCGAAGGTTTCATTCCGTTTGGACTCTGCTTGATATTCTTTTTCTACGAAACACTGAAATAGGTATAAAACAACAATTTGGGCTAGGCCTCTGGTTAATAGGTTAGTCCCAAAAATAATATAAAAGTGTATAAATAAGCCCATTAAATATCCAAAACAGAATATATAATAACATGGAGCAATCAAAAATTATAGATACATTGGAGACGTATCAAGCATCCCCAAGCTTAATTCCTGCTCGTCCTCGAGTAGGTAAATGATAAAAACAGATTTTTTGATGGGGAATGCTTCCTAACATATTTCTCAATGTAATTTTCTTTATTATAGCATGAATTTTCAGATCCTAAAGATTCAAGATAAAATTTTAATATTTACATAAAAATAATAATACTTCAAGCATACTAACTAAGCAATCATGTCTTCTCAAAATAACATGGCCAAAGAAAGTTCATCCCTACAAAATCATATAGTTTGGTCATGCTCCAATTTCGTCACCCAAGAATGCTCTCGTCAGGCACAAGCCCGATGACAAGCCAAGCAATTGTTTCATACTTTAGTAATCTCAAACTTTTTTCAACTTTCACGCAATACATGAGCGTGAGCCATGGATATAGCACTATGGGTGGAATAGAATATAATGAAGGGGGTTATGTGGAGAACACAAAAAGGATAAAGTCTCACATTGATGCGGCCAATCAATGGGGTAGGGAGATGCCCATCAATTGATGTCAATGCAAGGAGTAGGGATTTCCATGCAACAGATGCACTAGAGCTATAAATGTATGAGAGCTCAACAAAAGAAACTAAGTGGGTGTGCATCCAACTTGCTGGCTTACGAAGACCTAGGGCACTTGAGGAGGCCCATTGTTGGAATATACAAGCCAAGTTCTATAATGAAAAACTCCCACTAGTATATGAAAATGACAAAACAAGAGACTCTCTATCATAAAGATCATGGTGCTACTTTGAAGCACAAGTGTGGAAAAAAATGATAGTAGCAGTGCCCCTTTTTATTATTATTATTGGGCCATATTTTTTTATTTGGCCTTTATCTTTTTTTATTTGGGACAATGCTCTATTAATGATGATCATCACACTTCTATTTATTTACAACTCAATGATTACAACTCGATACTAGAACAAGATATGACTCTATATGAATGCCTCCGGTGGTGTACCGGGATGTGCAATGACTCATGAGTGACATGTATGAAAAAATTATGAATGGTGGCTTTGCCACAAATACAATGTCAACTACATGATCACGCAAGGCAGTATGTCAATGATGATGTGTGTCATAATAAACGGAACGGTGGAAAGTTGCATGGCAATATATCTCGGGATGACTATGGAAATGCCATAATAAGTAGGTATGGTGGCTGTTTTGAGGAAGATATAAGGAGGTTTATGTGTGATAGAGCGTATCGTATCATGGGGTTTGGATGCACCGGCGAAGTTTGCACCAACTCTCAAGGTGAGAAAGGGCAATGCACGACACCGAAGAGGCTAGCAATGATGGAAGGGTGAGAGTGCCCATGAGGGGCCCACAAGGGTGGAGGGCGTGCCCCTGCCTCGTGGCTTCCTTGTTGGTTGCTTGACGTCCACTCCAAGTCCTCTAGATCATGTTTGTTCCAGAAATCACGCTCCCGATGGTTTCATTCCATTTGGACTCCGTTTGATATTCTTTTTCTGTGAAACACTGAAATAGGCAAAAAATAGCAATTTGGGCTGGGCATCTGGTTAATAGGTTAGTCCCAAAAATATTATAAAAGTGTATAAATAAGCCCATTTAACATCGAAAACAGAATATATAATAGCATGGAGCAATCAAAAATTATAGATACATTGTAGACGTATCAATGTGCTGCATCATCCATTCCTCTTTTGGGAAATACCCACATAGTTCAAGCCACATCAAGGGGCGCCACCTGGTGACGACAAGACACCAGGGCGCACTAGGCCCCCAGGCGCGCCCTGGTGGGTTGTGGTTAGCCCAACCCTCCTCTGGTGCCCATCTTCTGGTATGTAAGTCATTTGGACCTAGAAAAAAAATAAGGGGATGACTTTCGGGACGGAGTGCCGCCGTCTCGAGGCGGAACTTGGGTAGGAGCACTTTTGCCCTCCGGCGGAGCGATTCCACCGAGGGAACTTCCCTCCAGGAGGGGGAAATCGAAGCTATCGTCATCACCAACAACCCTCTTGCTACCTCTTGAGCATGCATTGGTTTTCCCTTGAAGAGGAAAGGGTGATGCAGCACAATAGCGTAAGTATTTCCCTCAATTTTTGAGAACCAAGGTATCGATCCAGTAGGAGGTAACACACAAGTCACCTAGTACCTGCACAAACAAACAAGAACCTCGCAACCAACGCGATAAAGGGGTTGTCAATCCTTCACGGTCACTTATGAAAGTGAGATCTGATAAAGATAATAAGATATTTTTTTGGTATTTTTATGATATAGATTGGAAAATAAAGATTGCAAAATAAACGGTAATAGAAATAGCAAATTGATATGGAAATAATATGATGGAAGATAGACCCGGGGGCCATAGGTTTCACTAGTGGCTTCTCTCAAGATAGCAAATTCTATGGTGGGTGAACAAATTACTGTTGAGACATTGATAGAAAAGTGAATACTTATGAGAATATCTAGGCATGATCATGTATATAGGCATCACGTCCGCAACAAGTAGACCAAAACAATTTTGCATCTACTACTATTACTCCACACATCGACCGCTATCCAGCATGCATCTAGAGTATTAAGTTCATAAGAACAAAGTAACGCATTAGGAAAGATGACATGATGTAGATGGATAAACTCAAGCAATATGATATAAACCCCATCTTTTTATCCTCGATGGCAACAATACATGTGACGCCCCCGATTCAACCGTACACTAATCATACACGGAAACGTGTACGATCAAGATCAGGGACTCATGGGAAGATATCACAACACAACTCTACAAATAAAATAAGTCATACAAGCATCATATTACAAGCCAGGGTCCTCGAGGGCTCGAATACAAGAGCTCGATCATAGACGAGTTAGCGGAAGCAACAATATCTGAGTACAGACATAAGTTAAACAAGTTTGCCTTAAGAAGGCTAGCACAAACTGGAATACAGATCGAAAGAGGCGCATGCCTCCTGCCTGGGATCCTCCTAAACTACTCCTGGTCGTCGATAGCGGGCTGCACGTAGTAGTAGGCACCTCCCGAGTAGTAGTAGTAGTAGTCGACGGTGGCATCTGGCTCCTGGGCTCCAACGTCTGGTCGCAACAATCGAGTATAGAAAGGGGGAAAAGAGGGAGCAAAGCAACCGTGAGTACTCATCCAAAGTACTCGCAAGCAAGGAGCTACACTACTATGTATGCATTGGTATCAAATGGAATAAGGGTATCATATGTGGACTGAACTGCAGAATGCCGGAATAAGAGGGGGATAGCTAGTACTATCGAAGACTACGCTTCAGGGCACCTCCATCTTGCAGCATGTAGAAGAGAGCAGAAGGTAAGTCCACCAAGTAGCATCGTGTAGCATAATCCTACCTGGCGATCCTCTCCTCGTCTCCCTGTTAGAGAGCGACCACCGGGTTGTATCTGGCACTTGGAAGGGTGTGTTTTATTAAGTATCTGGTTCTAGTTGTCATAAGGTCAAGGTACAACTCCAAGTCGTCCTGTTACCGAAGATCACGGCTATTCGAATAGATTAACTTCCCTGCAGGGGTGCACCACATAACCCAACATGCTCGATCCCATTTGGTCGGACACACTTTCCGGGGTCATGACCGGCCTCGGAAGATCAACACGTCGCAGCACTACCTAGGCACAACAGAGAGGTCAGCATGCCGGTCTAAATCCTATGGCGTAGGGGTCTGGGCCCATCGCCCATTGCACACCTGCACGTTGCGAGGGCGGCCCGAAGCAGAACTAGCCCCCTTAATACAAGAGTAGGCTTACAGTCCAATCCGGCGCGTGCCACTCAGTCGCATACATCACGAAGGCTTCGGCTGATACCATGACGTCGAGTGCCCATAACTGTCCCCGCATAGATGGTTAGTGTGTATAGGCAAGTGGCCAGACTCAGATCAAATACCAAGATCTCGTTAAACGTGTTATCTTGAAATAACCGCGAACACCGACCAGGGTCAGGCCCACCTCTCTCCTAGGTGGTCTCAACCTGCCCTGTCGCTTCGCCAAAAAGATCCACACAGAGGGCCATCGGGAAAGTATGTCCTTCCAGCCCCCAATTCGTGAATCAACCGCGGGTACTCCTCGAGCCAACCCGACTTTAGTCATCACATGTATCATGTATAAAGTATATAGTATATACCCGTGATCACCTCCCGAGTGATCACGGCCCGATAGTATAGCATGGCAGACGGACAAGAATGCAAGGCCACTGATGATAAACTAGCATCCTATACTAAGCATTAGGATTGCAGGTAAAGGTAACAACAGTAGTAGCAAGGACAGGCTATGCATCAGGATAGGATTAACGGAAAGCAGTAACATGCTACACTACTCTAATGCGAGCAGTAGACAGAAGAATAGGCAATATTTGGTGATCAAAGGGGGGGGCTTGCCTGGTTGCTCTGGCAAGAGAGAGGGGTCGTCAACACCATAGTCGTACTGGGTAGCAGCGGCGTCGGGCTCGGTGTCTAGCGAGAGAAGAGGGGGGGAGCAAACAGTGAATATAATGCAATCAGATGCATAACGATGCATGACGAAGCAAAGCGTGATGCTAGGCGTGCCCAAATGCGGTATGAGGTGATACCGGTGAAGGGGGGAACATCCGATAAAGTATCCCCGGTGTTTCGCATTTTCGGGCAGAGGAGCCGGAGGGGGAAAGTTGTGAGTTTGATGTGTTAGGGGTGTGTGGTGGATGAACGGGCTACGTATTCGGATTCGTCTCGTCGTTCTGAGCAACTTTCACGTTGAAAATAATTTAATCCGAGTTACGGATTAAAAGATATGATTTTCTAAAGATTTTATTAATCTCTGGAATTAAATTAATTATTTAAATTAATTCGAAAATGGATTTATGACATCAACATGATGTCATGCTGACGTCAGTAGTCAACGAGTGTTGACTGGTCAAACTGACGGTGGGTCCCACATGTCATAGGCTGAAGACTAACAATTTGTTAACATTTAATTAGCAGGTTAAGTAGAGTTAATTAGTTAACTAAACATGGTCAATTAATTTAGTTAATTAATTAATTAATTTTATTATTATTATTATTATTAATCCTCTATTTTTTGTGTTTTGGGCGTGGGGCCCCAACATCCTAGGCCCAGGGGCCTTAGTGGGCGCCGTACGCTAGCGGGCGAAGGGCGCGGCCCGAGCGGGCACACGCCCAGGTGCGGGCGGATGAACCCAACGGGCGCGGGCGGGGCGCTGCCCACCAGGACGCGAGATGAGGCCGTGGCCACGGCGGGGCTCGCCGGGCGGCCACGGCAAGCGGAGGCGGACGTAGGGGGCGGCGCGGTGCGATGGCCAGGAGCAAAGCAGCAGCAAAGGGGTGGCCACGGAGCGGGAGCGAGGCGGCACCAGGGCGGGACGGAGCGAAAGCCAAGGGTGATAGGGGGTATGGGCGAGCCGGGATGAGGCGGGGCGCGTGCGCGCGCGTGAGGTTGCCGGGCATGGCCGGAGCCAAGTGGCGCAGCGGAAGGTGCCACGGGGCGCCGGCGTGTGGCTCTGGCAGGCTGCAGTCTGGCTAGAGCAAGGGAGGGGGCGCGGCTGGGCGAGCCAGCGCGGGCTGCTCGCGGGCGGCAGACGGCGGCAGCAGGCAGCGCGGGGCTGCGGTGGGGCGGCGAGCGGGCGCAGTGCGCGGGGAGGTAACA
>NC_057806.1:439197512-439205043 GCF_018294505.1 Triticum aestivum | reverse complement strand
TGTCGTGCCCGATCCAGATTGGATCGGGGGAGGAGACGAGGGAGCAAGAGGGGGAGAGATCGGGGAGGAGTGGGGAACGCGGGGAGTGGGCAGGTTAGGGTTTCGGTCGGGGTGGGGTGGCCTATAGGCCAGGGGGTGAAGGGGCCGCGTGGGCTGGCCTGGTGGGCGGACTGGTCGGCCAGCTGGGCCATTTGGCCCGGGGGGGCTGTTTCCTTTTTATTAGTTTTCTGTTTTAATTTTTCCTTTTTATTTATCTTATATCTTTTCTGTTTTATCTTGTTCCTCATTTTATTTTAGTTTGTTAAAGTACAAGAATGATCCCTAACTTAGTACTACCACTAAACCCACTGCAATAAAAAGTTTAACACCTAAATAGAATAGTTTAACATTTTATTAATTATAAAAGGCATTTCAATAATTGTTTTGACTACTGTTTTATTCATTTTAGAGTATTTAAAGATTTTATATAAGTGTGGTTTCTCCATCATAATTATCCATGATTTATTTGATTCCACCCGAACATTTAGTTTTAATATTTGAAAACTTTTATTGTTTGCCTTTATTTTAAATTTGAATTTTGAACTGGGTTTCGAACTACGCGAGTTTATTAACAGTAACCGAGGTGACGTGGCATCATTAGCGGAGGTTCATTGTAGCTTAATTATCCGGGCGTCACAATTCTCCTCCACTACAAGAAATCTCGTCCCGAGGTTTAAGAGGGGAGTAGGGGGAAGTTCTGGTTACGAAATTCTAACGTGTCTTCTCGGTCTTGGTTGCCCTTCTTGAATAGGTTGATCCATAGCGTTGATGTCTTCATTTCTCTGCATCAATCCATCATGAGGAAGTTGTCGTCCTTCCTTTGGGAACTCCATCGTACTTACAGAGGAATAAAGGATGGGTATACCGGAAGAATGGAATTCTGCATGGTTGCTTATCCGGTAGATAATCATTAGGGAACATGGCGAAAAGTAACTCTCGAATTGAAACTTATGAAAATATCGAGAGTAAGGTAAGGAGGTATCATGGGAAGTTTCGAGCGGGCCTGCAATCGCTTGATGCCCGAAACAGGGCGTGAAAAGGGGTTCAAAGCAATGGGAATAAGTATTGTGTCTGATACCAGAATTGATGATTTCTCGGAAGGTGGCTCGTGAATTACATACGAGGTCACGTGCGAGGAACAACCTTGAGAATAGGGGGTGTACAGGAGAGTCAGGTTTCGATCCTGTGGAACTGTGGGTTATGGGCCCACCATGTGGGTTAAAAGTAGGGAGGCGGTGACGATTTGCACGATCATGTAAGCAAGGCATGCCGGAGGATAGCCTGTCAGTTATGTCGGCAACAACATCGGTACTAAGGGCGAGGGACGAAGAGAACCATTCTCCTGCTCATTGAAACGAGGTGGACCAATAGGCAAAGTTCTCGTCCATCAGTGGTTACCGGAATGCCATCAACAAAAGCAACAGGGTCTTACTGACACGGTTGTACACCAAGGTGTTTACATAAGCAAAAGAATATTACTGCTTAGATCATATGGATCACAAGGAAGGTTAAACAATTCAATGGAAGGAAAATGTGATCATTAGACCAAACAGAACAATGGAAAGGATAATGTGTTTGACACATATACCAGGGGTATACCCTTCCCAAGGACAAGCAGAGCATGATATCCATGACAGGATATAATGTAGAAAACCTTTTAGGTAGGGGAGAGTAATTTCATGGCATTATCCATACAACGATGTTTGTATAATTTGATTAAGAAAATTTAGCATTGTCCTTCAAGTGTTCTTATCGATGATAGGAGTACCACATACATGCTTCGAGATAGCACTGACGGGGTGTTCAAGCAAAGGTCGGACTTCAGATACACAAAGGATCCATTAGGATAAACTTATTAAACAAGGCATTCAATTTCCTCATGGAAAAATGGTTAACCTTGTTAAAAATAAAACTATAACAATAGGTCCTCCAGCCAGGTGTACTCGGCATGACACCACCTTACCAGGTCATATAATTACCAATGTTATAACTCTTGAAAATATGTTCCCACCATCATATCTGACCGAGATTCAGATCTAATTGGTGTCATGATACCTCAGACTCAGGATGTCCGAGAAGAAAAGGTGTAACACACATTGTCAAGATGACATTGTAAGATTTTCAGGAATTGAACTACGGAAGCAAGTTCCGAAACCAAAGTTCATCAGTAAACCAAGGAGAGGATGAGGAGGTGGCTGATGAACTCAACGAGAACTCAACGAGATTTCCAAAAGATGGATTTCCACAATTATGTGAACAAGGAAATACCATTTGTTGGATCAAATGATATAATGATGTATGCTCGAGGGAAACATACACAACTGAACAATGACAGAAGGGTGCACCCAGGAATCTGGACTAGGTTGCATGATCAATGTTCGAATGATGATTCAATAAGCAATAGACTTAGAATGAAACTGTAGACCAATAACTTCAAAGCAATAGGGTTGCTAGAAGTTTAGAATTTACACATCACAGACCATTTGTCGGTATTCCGGTTAGAAACAACACGGAGACCAAAAAATGAACGTAAATGGCGAAAGATATTACTATATCAAGAATTCTCAAGAGGTGGTAAAATTACCACGACATTCTTGACATAAAAGGTGGTAATATTCCAAGGTAAGAAAAACAAATGCTGGATAGCAAGGATCTCAAGGTATAACACAAAACACGAATAAGTTTGTGTTGAACGGAAGGCAATAAATTGGTCGGTGATAACACAAACCATTGAGGGGCGAGGATGGTATTTCTCATCAAGAATCTGATATATATCTTGGAAGAGCTCAGGATGTTGATAATGACCACGACACATATGTCGAGAGATTTCATGAAGATGTAATCGGTCGGCGATTTCCATCAAGTCAAATGATGATGCAACGAAAGGTTATGGGAACCAAGGGTACGCCACAAACTCGAAATCAAGTTTGTTATTCCAATAGAAATGATATGACAAGGAAGATCGACGTAAGATTAGGTCATCTTCGTATATTTTTCTCCGAGAAGGACCAGGTAGCACCGTTGAAATTTAGCACGATAATGATATAGCCAACTGGGCTAGGAATGACTTGAAGGATTATTAAACTCATAAGCAATGAAAATTACTTATAGTTATTGAATCGGAGTACAGACTCGATTCGCTGTCGGTGTCCTTGAGTGTCTAACAACTCAGAACTCGGGGAAAATTTTGGTATCAGTGAGAAATAATACTTGAAGAAGAACTCATAAGAAGTTATGCAGTTCCGTGATAATCTCGAGATACCAAATGGAGTAATACTCGATGACAGATCAAAGTAGAGGTTGGACTGGGGTATTGCTCTACAGAAGACAAGCGCTTAAACTTGCACGCGAAATGGTATTTAAAGGAGAACATGGTTGGAACCACGATTGAAAAATGCCAGATCCCATAAATAAGATGAACTTATACCAAAGGAATAATTAATTTAAGAGAAGCTTTAATGATAAGATCTACATCGTGTCCATGGGCATGAACACAAAGTTCAAGGTCGACTCCCACTTCTCCAATGCATAACCTTTCATTCACTTCTCACTTTCGAAGAAGTTGTAGTGTTGAAATTTTATCTGGCAAAATACCAGAAGTGTATGACTCATGAAAACTTTCAAGTTCACACATATTAAGGAAGGCATAGGTTCAACCCGTCGGGGCTTCTTAGAAACATATACCACAAGTTTCAAGAGTAAATATCACAAGCTCGAAAGTAGAGCAAGGTTGAGAAAGTAGTTGATACAATTTACCAAAGGCATTATGTATCCGGGGTAAGGCTCACAAGTTTATTGAATATGAAGGACATTGTCGGATAAAATCCATTAAAGGATCTGTCGGTCCATAACAGTGTTGATGTGAGCATCGGCACACAACCAGAGGAAGTAACAATGCAAAGGCATTGGATTATAGAAACAACTGACTAATCCAGAGCTCAAATGCAAAGGAATTATGATTTTCAAATCAAGGGATCAGGAGCAATGTTCTGATTAGGGATGGATAAGTTGAAATAGCCTTAGGGGTACAATCGATGGCAATTGGATTGGTTGAGAACCAGCTCATGTTTACATTGATGTCTGAGCCGGAAAGATAATTTAAAAGGATCAACTGACGATTGCGTGCATTCGCACTCATGTTGAATCAAAAGGATCAAAATGACGGTGCCTAAGGATAGTAACGAATATTGTGAGACATATGGAAAGCATCCATCATGCAAGCAGACAAGTATTGTAGAGCAATAAGCTACTAAGGATTTTTGGAGGATCGAATAGTATTTCGAAGACCATTGTGAAACATATGAACAACTGGGGGATGAGCGGATACTCGATAAGTGCGAGAAATTATTCGTAGGGGTATTCAGGTGGCAAAGAACTGCAAGGCAGTAGGCACAAAGTATTCTCGGGGTACCTTGTAATAACAAGATCGACTGGGAATAAAAGTAAAAACGACAGGTGTAAGTATTTATCCATAGGGATATTTCGGTGGTAGGGAATTGCAAAAGCAACAGGCACAAGGTCTCGAGAGAATATCAGAGAGTATTGTCAGAATCTTATGTTGAAGCAGTCGACCATCCGTAATTAAAGGGCTCTCCGGCAGGAAGTGCTAACGAGAACCCAGAGTTAGATTTTAGCAAAATCATTTAACCCGAATAGAAGAGATGTCAGAGTCCCAGAGTATAGGTCAAGGAGTAAAAGATCCTACTACCACCCGATGGCGACGTGTGCCCGTAAGACACGCATCCATGTTAGTAAAAGTTTTGCAATGTCTAGACTCGACTTCGGCCAAGGAGTTGGAAAGGGGGATTCCTACAGGCAGTCGGCTCTGATACCAACTTGTGACGCCCCGATTCAACCGTACACTAATCATACACGCAAACGTGTACGATCAAGATCAGGGACTCACGGGAAGATATCACAACACAACTCTACAAATAAAATAAGTCATACAAGCATCATATTACAAGCCAGGGGCCTTGAGGGCTCGAATACAAGAGCTCGATCATAGACGAGTCAGCGGAAGCAACAATATCTGAGTACAGACATAAGTTAAACAAGTTTGCCTTAAGAAGGCTAGCACAAACTGGAATACAGATCGAAAGAGGAGCATGCCTCCTGCCTGGGATCCTCCTAAACTACTCCTGGTCGTCGACAGCGGGCTGCACGTAGTAGTAGGCACCTCCCGAGTAGTAGTAGTCGTCGATGGTGGCGTTTGGCTCCTGGGCTCCAATGTCTGGTCGCGACAATCGAGTATAGAAAGGGGAAAAGAGGGAGCAAAGCAACCGTGAGTACTCATCCAAAGTACTCGCAAGCAAGGAGCTACACTACATATGTATGCATTGGTATCAAATGGAATAAGGGTATCATATGTGGACTGAACTGCAGAATGCCGGAATAAGAGGGGGATAGCTAGTCCTATCGAAGACTACGCTTCAGGCCACCTCCATCTCGCAGCATGTATAAGAGAGCAGAAGGTAAGTCCACCAAGTAGCATCATGTAGCATAATACTACCCGGCGATCCTCTCCTCGTCGCCCTGTTAGAGAGCGACCACCGGGTTGTATCTGGCACTTGGAAGGGTGTGTTTTATCAAGTATCCGGTTCTAGTTGTCATAAGCTCAAGGTACAACTCCAAGTCATCCTGTTACCGAAGATCACGACTATTCGAATAGATTAACTTCCCTGCAGAGGTGCACCACATAACCCAACACACTCGATCCCATTTGGCCGAACACAATTTCTGGGGTCATGCCCGGCCTCGGAAGATCAACATGTCGCAGCCCTACCTAGGCACAACAGAGAGGTCAGGACGACGGTCTAAATCCTATGGCACAGGGGTCTGGGCCCATCGCCCATTGCACACCTGCACGTTGCGAGGGCGGCCGGAAGCAGAACTAGCCCCCTTAATACAAGAGCAGGCTTACGGTCCAATCCGGTGCGCGCCGCTTAGTCGCTGATGTCACGAAGGCTTCGGCTGATACCACGACATCGAGTGCCCATAACTATCCCCACGTAGATGGTTAGTGCGTATAGGCCAGTGGCCAGACTCAGATCAAATACCAAGATCTCGTTAAACGTGTTATCTTGAAATAACCGCGAATGCCGACCAGGGCCAGGCCCACCTCTCTCCTAGGTGGTCTCAACCTGCCATGTCACTTCGCCACAAAGATCCACATAGAGGGCCGTCGGGAAAGTATGCCCTTCCAGCCCCCAATTCATGAATCAACCGTGGGTACTCCTCGAGCCAACCCGACTTTAGTCATCACATGTATCATGTATAAAGTATATAGTATATACCCGTGATCACCTCCCGAGTGATCACGGCCCGATAGTATAGCATGGCAGACGGACAAGAATGTAGGGCCACTGATGATAAACTAGCATCCTATACTAAGCATTAGGATTGCAGGTAAAGGTAACAACAGTAGTAGCAAGAACAGGCTATGCATCAGGATAGGATTAACGGAAAGCAGTAACATGCTACACTACTCTAATGCGAGCAGTAGAGAGAAGAATAGGCAATATTTGGTGATCAAAAGGGGGGGGGCTTGCCTGGTTGCTCTGGCAAGAGAGAGGGGTCGTCAACACCGTAGTCGTACTGGGTAGCAGCGGCGTCGGGCTCGGTGTCTAGCGAGAGAAGAGGGGGGAACAAATAGTGAATATAATGCAATCAGATGCATAATGATGCATGACAAAGCAAAGCGTGATGCTAGGCATGCCCTAACGCGGTATGAGGTGATACTGGTGAAGGGGGGAACATCCGGTAAAGTATCCCCGGTGTTTCGCATTTTCGGGCAGAGGAGCCGGAGGGGGAAAGTTGCGAGTTTGATGTGTTAGGGGTGTGTAGTGGATGAACAGGCTGCGTATTCGGATTCGTCTCGTCATTCTGAGCAACTTTCACGTTGAAAATAATTTAATCCGAGTTATGGATTAAAAGATATGATTTTCTAAAGATTTTATTAATCTCTGGAATTAAATTAATTATTTAAATTAATTCGAAAATGGAATTATGACATCAGCATGATGTCATGCTGACGTCAGCAGTCAACGGGTGTTGACTGGTCAAACTGACGGTGGGTCCCACATGTCATAGGCTGAAGACTAACAATTTGTTAACATTTAATTAGCAGGTTAATTAGAGTTAATTAGTTAACTAAACATGGTTAATTAATTAATTAATTTTATTATTATTATTAATCCTCTTTTTTTCGTGTTCTGGGCATGGGGCCCCAACGTCATAGGCCCAGGGGCCTTAGTGGGCGTCGGACGCTAGCGGGCGAAGGGCGCGGCCCGAGCGGGCACACGCCCAGTTGCGGGTGGACGAACCCGACGGGCGCGGGCGGGGCGCTGCCCGCCAGGACGCGGGATGAGGCCGTGGCCACGGTGGGGCTCGCCGGCCGGCCACGGTAGGCGGAGGCGGACGCAGGGGGCGGCGCGGTGCGACGGCCAGGAACAAAGCAGCAGCAAGGGGGTGGCCACGACGCGGGAGCGAG
>NC_057806.1:439196879-439197418 GCF_018294505.1 Triticum aestivum | reverse complement strand
TTGCGGGCATGGCCGGAGCCAAGTGGCGAAGCGGAAGGTGCTGCGGGGCGTCGGCGTGAGGCTCTGGCGGGCTGCGGTCCGGCCAGAGCAAGGGGGCGGCTGGGCGAGCCAGCGCGGGCTGCTCGCGGGCGGCAGACGGCGGCAGCAGGCAGCGCGGGGCTGCAGTGGGGCGGTGAGCGGGCGCAGTGCGCGGGGATGTAACGGCGGCGGTGGTCGTAGACCACGGCGGGCAGGGAGTTGCGGCAGGGCGCAATAAGCACGGGGAGAGGAGGAGAGGCCGAGGGCCTCACCGGGGTTGTAGGGCACGGGGCAATGGGCGTGGGGAGGACGGGGACGATGTTCCGGCACGGCAGTCCGGCGAGGTGGTGATGAGGATGCGCGGCGCTTGGCGATCCGGCGACGGGCGCAGGGAAGACGACGTCGGGCATCACGGGAGGCGAGGCGTGGTCGTCGGGGCGCCGGCATCGGGTGGCGGCGACGTCGGTGCTGCCTCCCCTCGATCCAGATGGGATCGATCAGAGTTGGGGCGGGGGAGATGT
>NC_057806.1:439194301-439196712 GCF_018294505.1 Triticum aestivum | reverse complement strand
GTGGGGAGTGGGCAGGTTAGGGTTTCGGTCGGGGTGGGGTGGCCTATAGGCCAGGGGGTGAAGGGGCCGCGTGGGCCGGCCTGGTGGGCAGACTGGTCGGCCAGCTGGGCCGTTTGGCCTGGGGGGGCTCTTCTCTTTTTATTAGTTTTCTGTTTTTGTTTTTCCTTTTTATTTATCTTATATCTTTTCTGTTTTATCTTGTTCCTCATTTTATTTTAGTTTGTTAAAGTACAAGAATGATCCCTAACTTAGTACTACCACTAAACCCACTGCAATAAAAAGTTTAACACCTAAATAGAATAGTTTAACATTTTATTAATTATAAAAGGCATTTCAATAATTGTTTTGACTACTGTTTTATTCATTTTAGAGTATTTAAAGATTTTATATAAGTGTGGTTTCTCCATCATAATTATCCATGATTTATTTGAACCCACCCAAACATTTAGTTTTAATATTTGAAAACTTTTATTGTTTGCCTTTATTTTAAATTTGAATTTTGAACTGGGTTTCGAACTACGCGGGTTTATTAACAGTAACTGAGGTGACGTGGCATCGTTAGCGGAGGTTCACTGTAGCTTAATTATCCGGGCGTCACAATACAATACGTGCCTTGCTGCCCCTGCTGTCACTGGGAAAGGACACCGCAAGATTGAACCCAAAGCCAAGCACTTCTCCCATTGCAAGAACGATCAATCTAGTAGGCCAAACCAAACGGATAATTCGAAGAGACTTGCAAAGATATTTAAATCATGCATAAAAGATTTCAGAGAAGAATCAAATATTGTTCATAGATAATCTTGTTCATAAACCCACCATTCATCGGATCTCGACAAACATACCGCAAAAAGAATTACATCGAATAGATCTCCAAGAGAATCGAGGAGAACTTTGTATTGAGATCCAAAGAGAGAGAAGAAGCCATCTAGCTAATAACTATGGACCCGAAGGTCTGTGGTATACTACTCACACATCATCGGAGAGGCTAGGGTGTTGATGTAGAAGCCCTCCGTGACCGATTCCCCCTCCGGCAGTGCCGGGGCTCTGATCCACGAGGGGACCGGCGGACCGAGTCCCTTTCGGTTCGGCGGGGGCGGAGGTCGCACGAAGAGCGGATCGAGGCGAAGCACACGAGCGATTTACCCAGGTTCGGGCCGCACGGATGCGTAAAACCCTACTCCTGCTTTGTGGTTTGTATTGAGTTCTTGCTCGGGAGCGCGGAGTGCTACAGTACACCCCAGCAGCTAACGAGACCGAGCATGAGTGTTCTCTTTCTCTCCCAACCAGCCAACCCCCTCTACGTTGCGCATGGGCCTCCTTTTATATGCTCAAGGGGTCACCGACAGGTGGCAACGTAGACAAGGGTAAAAATGGAAAGGTGTTGCGGTAGGTACAACTACCTGCTACAGTGTATCATACCTAACCCTGACGGCAGGGGACAAGGGCATTAAATGCCCGTCTGCATTGTCTAAATAGTGAAAAAGGGACCGTCAGGGATGCCACCGCTCGCCATGATGGCTATCTTGTCAGCGCCGCTTGCCACCGCTCACTGCTGGCTGCACAGCCTCCCGCCACGTACGCCTGGAAGGGTTCCAGAGCGACACGTTGGTGGATGTGCTGGAGCGCGGGCACAGTGTGGTGGCTTGCCGCGGCAAGCGCCTTGCCGCGGTCGTTGTCTTGTCGTGTCCGGGAGCTTGTCGCTCACCGGGCCTTGGCGGGACGCGTGGCGCGTCGCGGCAAGTTCCTTGAGATGCCTCGGTTGGCCTTCCCGGCAAGCTCCTCTTGCCGGGGTCTTGAGATGCCTTGGTTGGCCTTCCCGGCAAGCTCCTCTTGCCAGGGTCTTGTCTCCTTGGCTTGGATACTTTGTTCTTGAATGGCTCCAAAGGAACCACGGAGGACCTTGGCGGTCACCCGGCAAGCCTTGCCGCGGGATGCTGCGACTGCCCGTGCACAAGTTCGGGATACTAGGGTACCCCTACTCTAGTACACCGACAGGAGCCCCTGGGCCTGGGCCATACACGGTGCCGAGCGCTGTTGGGCTAGGCCCAAAACAGGGCACGGGCATGCGCGGCCTTGGTTACGCCGTATCTCTCCCCGTATCCACCGCGCCCTCCCCGAACGGCACGCGTTGAATGCGGCGTCGTGGGAGAGATCGTGGGTGGTTTCTTTATTCAGAAATGCGGAACGTCTGCCCTCTCCCTCTTTATAAGCAGGGGAAACAGGGGTAGTTCGCCCATTCGCCGATTGCTACTCCAATCTCGGAAATCTCCGCCGCTCCCTCGTCTTCCCGAATCTGAAAGAGAGCAGCGCCCCGCTCCCCATCGCCACCAGCACCACCGACGCCGTCGACCTCCTCCACCACTTCCGCCATGGCTCTGAGAGCCGACAAGGGGAAGGTTGTGAAGTTGACC